>NW_020526357.1:0-13962 GCF_003368295.1 Carassius auratus | reverse complement strand
TTTATTTTTCAGCAAAGACTCATCATCTTTTGAGCTTTCTGTTTATCAAAAAGGCCTGAAAATGTGTCATGGTATAATCGGCATATTAGAATGACTTCTGAAATGTTCAAGACTGGAGTAATGGCTGATGAAAATTCACCTTTGCCATCAGAGGAATAAATGTCATTTTTAAATAATTAGAATTATTTTTGATTTCTGAATATATAAATGCAGCTCTGGTGAGCATAACAGATGTCTTTTAAAAGCATAAACAAATATTATCATCCAAAAAACATGTTAAAGGGGGGTGAAATGCTCGTTTTCACTCAATATCCTGTTAATCTTGAGTACCTATAGAGTAGTACTGCATCCTTCATAACTCCAAAAAGTCTTTAGTTTTATTATATTCATAAGAGAAAGATAGTCTGTACCGATTTTTCCCGGAAAACACGACCGACTGGAGGCGTGACGTGTGGGCGGAGCTAAAGAATCACGAGCGCCAGTAGGCTTTTGCGTTGAGAGCGTTTGGAAGCTGTGACATTACCTTGAGGAAAAAACCATCATCCAAACAAACCATGGCTAACAGTCAGATTCAGCGTTTATTTATGATCCAGAATCAGATCCAGAGGCTGAAACTGAACGAGAGCAGCAGCAGCAACGACTCGCTCCGAGCGGGGCTCGAACCCGGGTCTCCGCATGGGAGGCGGACGCACTAACAAGGAGGCAGAGATATTTGAAGCAGTTTTACTCACCGCCTGCGGTTCCAACACACGATCGTGACCCTTTTTCGTTGGGATTGCATCATCCTTAAGAAATAAACGATGCGCAAATCCGTCGTCAAACTGGGCTTTGTTTGTAAAACAAGCATCTTCGAAATGCAGGGAACAAACACAAACACTTGCACAACTCCGTTGATGCTCTGTAAAAATAAACTCCATCCACTGGTCCCTTAATGCTGTTTTTTCTTTGGTAATCTGTGCAGGGTTGTCTTGCCCTGGCAACCAAAAACACACTCCTTTTGTGACATTTCGCGACGCTCTCGCTCTGATCAGTGAATGTCTGTGCTCTCAGTGCTCTGCTATACGGGAGCATGCGCTCTTCCGGCAGAAGTGCCGTTAGGACCCATATAAGGAAATTCCGCTCCATCTTACGTCACACAGAGCCATACTCGAAAAAAACTTTCCGAAACTTGTGACAAACTGGAAGGAGTATTTTGGAACAGAAATACTCCTTCAAACATACAACTTAATTTTTGAAACTTTGTCCATGTTAGCATGGGAATCCAACTCTTTAACAGTATAAAAAACTCAGTATGCATGGAATAGCATTTCACCCCCCCTTTAAGTACAGAAGACTGTGTTATGTTTTGTGATGTGTAAAGCAAATTAGTTTTGCATGGCTGGGAAATTGCCTCACCTGTAGCATTGCAGCAAAAAAAAAAAAAAAGAAAAAAAAGTGAAATGGAAAAATAAAATCACAATACTATGAATATGCACAAACAGCATTCGCAAATGCATTTAGGTCAACGACTCTAAAACAAACCATGTAACAAAAGCTCTCATCTAAAACACCAAAAATGAACCATGGCATCTAAACAACCCCCGAAATACACTGTTGTTTGACTTTCCGGCAGTCAGGAAGGAAGAAAACAAAAGATGCTGAACTTTCCTTGAACTTATAAAGGAGATAAAAAGAGACGCTTGTCTGGCAAGCTGGAAGCCCTGAACGGATTTCTGATACAGAGAAGACATCTGCATCAGTAATGCAAAGAGATGCTCAAGTACATCTGCGATCACTCCCCTCTCTGAGCGGATTCATCCTAAAGAAAGCAGCCATATAGAACTGGGTTTGCGACAATAAAGCAGCAGCCCCGGGAGGAGGAAGCATGGAAGATGTGTTTAAAAAATTACAACCAAGGCCTTCAAAGCACTGCAGGACAAAGGGAGAGTGTGATGAATAAACATGGGATATTAGTGAGTTTTAGTTAGGAGTGTGCAGTATTCAACCAATGAGAATATACATTTTGAGTCACTGTTTTAAACGACTTATTCATATCTCTACTGCCTTTGATTACTTCCACAGCCAACAAATGCACAGAAGACGGAACTTACAGTAAGACTGTGTTTACTACAAACAGTAAACATAGCTAATGTGCAAATAATGTGAAATGGCTTACTGGTTGTTGGCTTTTTGCTCATTAACTCCAATTACACAGAGTATTTTTCGACATTTGTAACCCTGGACCACAAAACCAGTCCTAAGTGTCAATTTTTCTAAATTGAGATTTATACATCATCTGAAAGCAATATCTGGCTGAAGATACAACTATTTGAAAACCTGGAATCTGAGGGTTCAAAAAAATACTGAAAATATAAATACTGAAAAAAATCAACCTTTAAAGTTGTCCAAATGAAGTTCATAGCAATGCATATTACTAATCAGAATTACATTTTTATTATATTTACGATTGGAAATTTACTAAATATCTTCATGGAACATAATCTTTAGTCAATATACTAATGATTTTTATAAATTTGACCCATACAATGTTTTTTTTGCCTATTAATAAAAAGAAAATAAAAAAAATACCCAAGCGACTTAAGACTGGTTTTGTGGTCCAGGGTCACATTTATGGATTTCATTGCCTTTGTATCAAGCAGGGTTTATTAATCTAGGGCTTGTGAGTAACAGTTAATTAAATCATAAAAATTATAAATGATTAACTCAAATCAAATCAAGTACACTGAAGTAAAGGCTGCTGAAAATTCAGCTTTGCCATTACAGTAATAAACAGCATTTTAAAATATACTGAAATGGAAAGCAGCTATTGAAAATGTTAAATCACAATAAATATTTTAAAAATAAAAGCGACCAAAATCAAACACTTGAATTGTATTTCTTTTTCATTTGTTTTCCATGTAACTGAAAACTGTGAACACACAAATGCTCTGTTAAATTATTGGAAAATTAACTTCAAATCTCAGGAGGTACTTCAGGTATAAATCAGTGTTTGACTGTCAAAATAAATATAAATAAAGTGTTGCTATTTTTATAAATACATTTTTACAGAACAGTTACATGAACACCATCACTTTGACTACATTTCCAAGAAAGAAGCTAAAAGAACAAGAATTTAAGAAAACTATACAAAAATAAAAATAAATCATAAAAAATAATAGATTAACTAAATGACAATCAACTTGCTTAATAATAAGAATAAATTAAAATAAAGTAAAATAAATAATGCATCCTTCACTACCATGCATTTAGAATTCTCTCTCTCCCTGTGTGTGTGTGTGTGCATGCATCTTTTACAGAATTATTATTTGAATCATAACATAGTGAAAACACAGACAGAGTGCAAATAAACACTACCAGCAGATGTAATTCATTCTTAGTGAATCCCTTTATATCAGCTGAGTTGACCTATTCATTTATCTGGAGTGTCTTGGTAAGCAGTGGGGAATAAACTGACAGATAAAACTCACAAAAACAACTTAACACAAGCACAAACAAGAGTACAATGGAGAAAAAGAGATTAGATGTTGAGTAAAGGACAGTAAAAGAGAGCGGGAAAGACGTGAAATAAAAAGTCGGAGTCTGTATGTGTCCAGGATAATGTACTAGACTCTTTTAAAGACTCAACGCTCTCTTGGCAGTTGACAGTTAATAGTTTTACTCTGACCTTCTTCTATCCGATACCACCATTACACAGCTGCTGAGCTGCATATGTCTTTAAATTACATCTAACCCTCTGAACATGACAGCGAGGCCATGCTAAAAACACAACAAGGCCACTGTGAGAGTGTTCCCGACCGTGGCCTCTTCACCTGGCAGAGTCTCACTCTACCTGGCCTTCTTAACAAACTCCTTTTGGCACAGCTATCCTTTTTCAGTGAGACGATGGTGCCCTTTGACACAGATCTCCCTGCTCAAAGAACAGCTTGTACGGGCATCCAGACGAGCCAGTGTGTGAAAGGAAGAGCTGTTTCAGACCCAGATCCAAGGATTACTGGAGCTTCTGCCCTTCGGCCAAGCTTTGGCTCGAAGCTTTACTCTCTCATTCTCCGGATTTCTCCCACTTTTTTGTGGGGCCACAAATACAAATTGAGAATGACAACAAATACTTTTAGCTGTAATAAACTGATCTACCGTATGAGAGAGGGGAAAAACACATTTACTTTCCTGTTGAAATTAGGTGGGAATTGTTGCAAAACAGCTTTATGATATTTATGATAGCATACATTTTATGTTCGGAAATTTTAGGTTTGTAGGTTTTTCAATGAATTTGAAAAAAGTCTTGTGTTGATTAAGGCTGAATTTATATGATAAAAAACAAGAAAAAAAGAATACAATCTGAATACTTTAAAAATATAATTTATTCTGGTAATAGCAAAGCTGCCATCATCTCAGCATTCGTTAGTGTTACATGGTCGATTAGGACATATTGCATATTGCTTGAAAGACAGAGTAAGCTACTTTTTTTCAAGTATCAAGAAAAGGAGTTTCTTTCCTACTTTCTTCCCATTTTATCATTCGCCACAGCTGAGAACAGAAATTCATGTTTTTGCTTGCAGTTTTTACTTACACTGTGAAACTCGTGGAAGCTTTTGAATCCAGTCAACTGTGTCTCAGTATATGGGCTAGTAAAACTGGGTCTCTGATTCAGTGTCCTTGAGTAACGCTTTATCCGTCTAGCTGTAACATTTTGTGTCCGGCCATCCATAACACCAACAGTAAGAGCGGGTTATGGAAAAGTAAAAACCACATCTTGAGACATAGAATATTACGGAATATAGAACATATTTATTATGCTATGGTTGGAAAAACTAAGAGGTCATATTATTTAAGAGGTCACAGTAGGAAAACAATTTTTTTTAGGGACATTATGGATATTTTGAAGAACATATTACCTGTTCTTTTCCATAATATTAAAGTCAATATCATATTTTTAATGCTAAATTATTTTCATTTTACTCTATCCAGGCAAACATTTACAGCTCAGATGTTAGTTTCTTATTTTAGAACAGATATCCGACATACCTTTAGCCACAGCAACAACCAATGCATACAAATCAATAAAACAACAGTCAAACCTGCAAAACTTTGGGCCTCTAATTACTATTATAAATCAATAGTTTGTAAGCACGCCCGGCCCTTCCTATGTCTCCATTCATCTTTATGAGAACACAGTAATTGGCTTAATTTTGGAGCAACTTTGCAGTAGTTTCAGGCAGTGATCACAGAGAACTGTACTGCATATATAACAAGGGTCTTGCAGGAGCAAAGAAGGACAAAATCAATGAAAAATCCCCCATGCAAGATTAGATCTTTATAGATAACGTAAGTATTGCTTTAGCGTGTCTACAACAGCAGGCTAACGTTTCGGTGGCACTATATGTTACTACTTCCTTTAATAACAGTCATAAATAGTAAAAAGGTTATCAGAAGTGTGCCATCGAGAACTATAACAAACTTCATCATCATGAAATCCATGAGAGCGCCACATGCACAGGACGTGTTACACCATCAAACCCTCCGAGAGCTGAAGCGCTGATGAGAATCCAATGCACAGACTCGCAAACAATGTTATAAATCATTGTGCACGTTCTTAATCACGTGTATTTCCTTGGGAATAAGCAGTGTGATCGATTGTAGAGTTAATGAGAAAAAAAGTTTCTATTAATGTTATGATTACATCTTAATTGCGCCAACAAAATGGAAGGAAACACTGAAATTGACTGTGGTAAGAGGAGTCACGACTGGTGCATGTTGATGCCTCTATGGGCTCCACACTGCATGTTAATGTGCTAGAGGAGTGTGTGTGTGTGTGTGTGTGTGTGTGTGTGTTTAAGAGTGTGTGTGCGTGGGTGATTGATGGTCTCAAAACCATAGCCCTGTGTGCGATGCCCTGGGGACCCAGCCATAAACACACAGCCTCGGCTCAGCAATGTATCTGAGCCTCTGACAACCTTCCTTCCCTCTTTCCCAGAACTCTTTCTAACCCTCCCTTTCTTAGCCACCATCTCCTTTTTCTCTTTTCCAAGCTTAAGTTCAGGTCTCCACTGCAAATACGCAGTAATTGTCCTCGATTTCCCGCATTTTGCAACATTAGCATCAAGGGCCACATTAAACCCTGGTGTGTGTAACAGAGAACACATTATGGATCAATAAATGCAAAAGGGGATTCGTGAGACTATTAGCACTTCTAAGAGGCAAACAGAAGAGCCACGATGCGGCACAGTGTAAACACAAAATGGCGGTGGAGATTAGACGGCCAGGTGAGGAAATTCCCATTTGAGGGGTTGTTGTTATCGTTTACTGACACACGTCGGTGGTCTTTGTGATCAGTGCAAGATCGTTCAATGACTAAGAACTGATTGAGAGAGGAACTGTTTATTTTTTACTGAAACAGACAGAGAGGGAAGGGAATGGAGCTTTTCAGACTCTGGAGGATGAAGAGGTCTTCAGTTTTCTCCCAGACCTCACAGCTGGTCTTCCCAAGGGCCTTAAAGTGTCAAAAAGTGACACTTCATTTAAACTCTACTAGGGGTGTAACGGTACGTGTATTCTTACCGGACCATTTCGGTACTGGGCTTTCGGTACGGGTCACGTGTGCACCGAATAATCGAATGCAATATTTTGTGCGCTGAACATAGGTACATTTTCGTGTTTCCACACAAACATATTAAATGGCGGAAGTCTTTCCTATTCTTTTTTTAAATTATATAACGTAATATATTTTATTCAATTTTATTAAAAAGAGTTAAAAAAAGTGTAAACAAATTGTTAAAAAAGTTTATAGTAATAAACAACCTGCAGTTTAATGTTTGCATTTCTTTCCCTTACTGTACCGAAAATAAACCGAACCGTGGCTTTAAAACCGAGGTACGTACCGAACCGTGATTTTTGTGTACCGTTACACCCCTAAACTCTACAGTATGAGAGTGTGAGTCTGTGGTCACTCAGTCTCTGTAGATAAGGCTAAATATTATTTAAAGTGAGTACAAAAAACAATGGGTAAGGATTCTGAACCCTGATGCAGTTCAAAATAAAAGAGAGATTTGGAGATGTAATTAGTACGATAACTTGGCTGAAGATTAGGCTTAATATTGTTTAATGTGAGTACAGAACACAGAGCACTAGGACGGTAAAATGAGTAAATAAATGAACAGTTTGTGAATTTAGGCATCACAACATTACACGGTAAAATCAATATGCATTTTGAGATTTGCTAAAGTGAGATTTGAGATTTAAAATGTAATCTAAAATGTTAGAATACAGGACACATAGGTATGCAGAAGTAAATATTTGATATCAGAAAATATCCAGATTCATAACTATCGCCGTTTGCAGGGTGCTAAAAGGATGAATCGCCCAAAAATGAAGATTTGGTCATCAATTACTCATGTCATCTCAAACGCATATGACTTTCATCTTCAAAACATGACTGAAGACATTTTAATGAAACCTAAGAGATTTGTTTCTCCATTGAAGGTCCATACAGTCAAAACTTTAATAAGTTCTTAAAGACACTATAAAAGGAATCCATATGGAATAGAGCGACTTAATCCAGTCTTCTGAAAAGACAAAATCACAATATAGCTGCAAGCAGCGATGGCGGGCTCAAGCCACCAATGCCATCGCCACCCCGGTGGCATCAGATAAAGTGTGCCCAGCGGGCACATGCATTCCTAATATCCCTCTGGCAGTGAGGTTTTAAAGGATATGGCAGTTAAAGGGTTAATCCGAATCATCTAGACTTTAAAATTACATTCACAGAACAATATATATATATATATATATATATATATATATATATATATATATATATATATATATATATATATATATATATATATATATATATATTTATAACTTTAGTAACACTTTACAATAAGATTCCATTTATAAACATTATGTTAACATGAACAATATTTATATAGCATTCATTCATGTCAGTTAATATTCCAAACTTAAACATTAAAACATTGTTTTATTGTGATTTTTTTCCAAGAACATTTTACCAATTCCAAACCATATCAATCTTAATAACTACCATTATTTTTATTTAATCATTTATGAGTGCTATACAATAGTCCAGGAAAGCTGGAAGAGAAAAACACTTTATATTCATGTGTGTAGAATTATTAGGCATGTTTTCTTTTACAGATGGAATGCGCTAAAAAAGAGTTTTAACTCAAACTGTAAAGTCGAAAATTATGAAATACCCATGAGAAATATCAAACACAAATGCAATACAGAAATGGATAAGTTAAGACTTGACCATTATACAAAAAATGCTGACTGGGTCATGAGGTCAGAAAAGAAGAAGAAAAAAACAGGTCAAGAAGAACTGACAAAAAGAATTGCAAAATAATTAGGAATTAATGTGAAGATTAATTTTTAGTCAATTCTGCAAGACAGACTTTCAGGAAAGGAGGTGGAATAAAAATGAGCTCCTAAATCTTAATCCCGGATTCTGGAAGATATATTCCTCAAACCATCAGACAAGAGGAGGTGGTGCTGGTCCTTCACGAGTCACTCTAATCTGTTCATGAAGCCTATATATAAAGTCTTAATATATAGTATTTCACAATACTTCATGGTATTCTAATTAAATTTTTTTTTGAATCTTAGATCTCTCAGAACCTGACACATTGTAATTCTGAGACTCCAGGAAAGTGGCAGTTCTGTAAAATGTTGGCGCTGGAGACTAAATGCACCCTGATAGTTTCACACCTAATTCACTTAACACACACACACACACACACACATTACCCACAGTGACAGTGGGACTGAGTGACATCAGATGTATGATAGTTTTTTTTAATTTTCTATCATCCATACAGTGTTGTATAGTCATGAAACTATGGTCATGAGACCAGTCATTCTGAGGAAATATGCCTCAGAATGACTGGTCTTCTATGTGTACATTTTTTTTTTTTTAAGTGTTTAGAAGCTGCACTTTAAAAAAATAAAAAGACATTTACTGGTTCCTTTTTTACTATTATTTCAAAAAATCATCACAGCAAAACCATTCAAGCTATCCAAAATTCATTCACACCTATTCTGTAAGATTAATTCTTTAAACAGTGGTAAAAGAGGATGTGGTGCTGAACCTTCAAGAGTCACTTAAAACGTTATCTGTCCATAAAGCCTATAAAGAATTATTCTTAATATACAGTTCAAAATACTTCAGCTTGTTATTCTAATTAAGTGAGGGTCATTTTATCAGTAAAATATATACAATTCATTTTTTTTTGAAAGATTTCTATAAATGATTTAAATCATACTCGTTTCTACAATAATTATTTAAAAGTAATCCTATAGCTCCCTCTGGTGGCCATTATAGGTACTAAGAATTGCAAGCTTGATTTATAAGTTATGATAGTTTAAATTTTATGCTGGCTCTTGAAAGTGATAAAGCTATGAAACTTACTGTGCTTCCTTCAAATGAGGACTTCTACTTATATAAAAAATTATGAAGATTTAGAATGAAAAATTGTAAAGATATAGTAAAATAACTATTGTATTTTTTTATGTTACTTTAATAAATCTCTATGGCAACACCATTTAAGCTATCCTAAACCCATTCACAATTTAACATCTCAGTATATAGGCATAATGTTGAAAAAGGAGTATGGAGTAGTATGAGTAGGAGTATGAATTCATTTGCAGGCTTTATCATAAATCCACAATAAAATTTCTGAGTTCTGTATCAATCTGTGTTGTTGTTTGTTTATTTTTATCTTTTATTTTTCATAGGAAGATAACTTACTCTCATTTTTAATAAATGTGCTTATAAACCAAGGACAAGCTATTTATAGCTGTATTTATAAACTGCTTACTACTGACTATTGATATTGGGACAAGGCTTTATAAAGCATGAACTGACTATTTAATAATGAGTGCAGTTATTATAAAGTGTTATCAATGAATTTGCTAATGTTAACAAATTAGACATTATTTTACAGTGTTATCAAATCCTTAAATGACTCATAAGCATTTGTGAAAGTTCTGCTTGCATTACAGCTTAGTATTGATCTGTGAGCTGAACAGATTTACTGTTACATCCATGAGATTACGTAAATTAAAATAAATATAATGTCACAGGATGTCATAGGTCAGTATCAAATGAGTTTGAAATTATTATTTGCAGCACAAATAAGGTTTTTTTAGGATTTTTAAAAATCCCTAAAACTGTCAGAAAAAGGTTAAGGCCTAAGCTATTTCTATGTGAGTGGCTAATTTTATTTTTGTTTTTATAATTGTAATACACAAACTATGAAATTATACAAAATGTATAAAAAGATAAATAAATAAATACGCACACATTAAAAAAGCAGCCAAGTCGAATGAGTTTCCTTTTTATATAGATTAAAATTGAAGACAGAAACAAGTGGTAAATGTGGTCACTTTAATATTCAAATCCAGTAGATCCAGTTTATGTTCACGTGGCTGTTTTCGTTTATATTCGCCAAGCTATTATGTATTTTGAAATAATCTTGTCCGTGATGTGTTCGTTCGTACGACGAAAGGCAGAATCCTGCAGCTCCAGAGATATGTTATTCTGCCAGTCGCGCTTTCAAATAGTCTTGCACACTTAAACAGGTCACAAACACCTGCATTTAGCTCTTGTTGTGTTACAATGGGTTTATTGTGTGCATTTGTGGTAATATTTTATTTAAAAAAGCTCTTAAACAAGAATAAATTCGTTTGTTTTGAGCTGGACACTGTACGCGCTGATCGGAGGCGGTGATTTCAGATAGGCAGCCACAAATATTTCATTTTCACACAAACAGTTCAAAAACATCTTAATTTAGCTCTTGGTGTGTTCTAATTGGTTGATTGTGTGATATCGCTGTAATAATTTATTTTTAAAAGCTTTTAAAACAGGAATAAATTCGTTTTCTCTGAGCTCTTTACTCCAGACGCTCGTGATCACAGCGGTGATTAATCTCTCCTATTTCTCACATATCTCTGGCCAGAAATAATTTATCCATGAGCCCTGAACCGGTAATAATCAGATATGTTGGTTTAGCTTGTCAGTGTGAATTAAATCTAAGTATTTGTTTGTATTTTTAACCGATTTAAAAGTGAAAGTAAAAGTCCGGGAATTGAACCTGTAGGGGCGCTATTTCTCTCAGACAATGGAAGTCTGAAGCACATATACTCAAACAGAGGGACAGCGTGAGATGAGATGTCTGACAGTTTTTTTAATTTTCTGTTATCCATACAGTGTTGTAAAGTCGTGAAACTATGCATATTTCCTCAGAATGACTTTTTCATCTGTATGAAAAAATTATTTGACGTGTTTGGAAGCTGCAATTTAAAAATACAATAATGATTCCCTTTGTAAGGTCATTTAAAAAAATCACCACGGCAAAACCATTCAAGCTATCCAAAATCCATTCACAATTTAAGTTCCTATCAGAAATACTGATGTGTGTTCAGAGTTTTGGTGAAATTCTAAGTATGTTATTTGCCTCAAAATCACCTGAGAAGTATTCCAGTTTGACATGTTGCCACGGCAACAATTTTTTAGATATCAATATCCCCCTTGCAGATTTATATCGGCTGTGTTTTAACATTATTCTGATGAAGTTTGAAGCAAATCGAGTAATAATAAGATGCTGAATTCAAATCATTTTGAAAATGACACACTTCCTTCTGCCAGTTGGTGGCGCTATAACTTTGACTCCTAATAGTCACATATATTGCGATCGACATCATACAACGAATAATCTGATGAAGTTTGATTAAAATCAGGAAATGTATGTGGATGGTATTAGACACTTCCTGTTTCTCATTTCTCGCCATAATTTCAACGCCTCGCCACGAGCAAACCGTTCGAGATATCAAAAATCCCCTGGCAATTTTTCATCCCCCAGTGTCTTGAGATCATGTTGACTGAGTTTGGCGGCAATCGAGCAAAAAACCTATGACAAGTATTTCAAATTCCAGAGCATGCGCTTTTTACATAACTCTAAATAGCTGACTTCCTGTTGGGTGGAGCCTATGACATGCAATACGAAAGTTGTTCGGGCACGATGAGATCTATATGTGTACTGAGTTTCATATGAATATGTGCAAGTATGTGTGAGCTATACATCAACATTTCTGACTGTGTTCCAGGGGGCGCCGTAGAGCCCCTGTGCCACGCCCGGGTCCCAGCCTCTGCAGGCTCCTAAAGGCCACAGATTCCAAAGTGTGCGCGAATTTTCAAGAGTTTTTGAGTATGTTAAGGACCCCAAAAGCCCCCACAACTTTGACGAAAAATTTGAATACTAAACCCTAAATAGCCAACTTCCTGTTGGGCGGAGCCTATGATATGCAATACAAAAGTTGTTTGGAATTGATGAGATTTATATGTGTACCGAGTTTCATACGTCTACGAGCAAGAATGTATGATATATGGCCCTCCATATTCCAGGGGGCGCTGTAGAGCCCCTGTGCCACGCCCGTGTATCAGTCTCTGCCCGGCCCTAATGGCCGCAGGTTCCAATCTGTGTGCCAATTTTCAAGACTTTTTAAGCATGTTAAGGGCCCCAAAAGCCCCCGAGACGTTGGAAAAAAATAATAATAATAATAATAATAATAATAAATATAGCTGCAAGCAGCGATGGCGGGCTCAAGCCACCAATGCCATCGCCACCCCCCCGGTGGCATCAGGTAAACTGTGCCCAGCGGGCACATGCATTCACAATATCCCTCTGGCAGTGAGGTTTTAAAGGATAGAGGGGAGCGTAGAGGGGAGCGTACATTGCAGTGGCTGGGCCACGACTCTGGAATACCCTGCCTTTAGAGATCAGACTGGCCCCTTCCTATTTTTAAATCTTTGCTAAAAACTTTTTTATTTTCCTTAGTGTACTGACTACTGTGTTATGCTACATTTTGAAATGGGTGGTTTAAATTTTTTGTCTGGTCTATTTTTATGTATGTGTAATATTCTTGCTCTTATGTTAAAGCACTCTTGGGTCAGCAGGAGGCTGTTGTAAATGCGCTATACAATAAATTGAACTTGAACTTAGACTTGAACTTGATATGGCAGTTAAAGGGTTAATCCGAATCATCAAGACTTTAAAATCACATTCACAGAAACATATATTATATATAATATTTATTATTATATTAATATTATATATATATAATATTATATATATATATATATATGATTATATATAACTTTAGTAACACTTTACAATAAGATTTCATTTATAAACATTATGTTAACATGAACAATATTTATTAGCATTTTAATTAAACATTAAAACATTGTTTTATTGTGATTTTTTTCCAAGCACTTTTACCAATTCCAAACCATATCAATCTTAATAACTACCTTATTTTTTTATTTAATCATTTATGAGTGCTATACAATAGTCCAGGAAAGCTGGAAGAGAAAACAGGTCAAGAAGAACTGACAAAAAGAATTGCAAAGAATTAGGAATTAATGTGAAGATTAATTTTAGTCAATTCTGCAAGACAGACTTTCAGGAAGGAGGTGGAATAAAAATGAGCTCCTAAATCTTAATCCAGATTCTGGAAGATATATTCCTCAAAACATCGAACAAGAGAAGGTGGTGCTGGTCCTTCACGAGTCACTCTAATCTGTTCATTAAGCCTATATATAAAGTCTTAATATATAGTATTTCACAATACTTCATGGTATTCTAATTAAATATTTTTTTGGAATCTTAGATCTCTCAGAACCTGACACATGTGAATTCTGAGACTCCAGGAAGTGGCATTCTGTAAAATGTTGGCGCTGGACTAAATGCTCCCTGATAGTTTCACACCTAATTCACTTAAAACACACACAAACACACACACACAGTGCAGAGGGACAGAGTGACATCAGATGTATGTTTTTTAATTTTCTGTCATCCATATGTGTTGTATAGTCATGAAAACTATGCATATTTCCTCAGAATGACTTGTCTCTATGTGTACATTTTTTGAAGTGTTAGAAGCTGCACT
>NW_020526356.1:0-84999 GCF_003368295.1 Carassius auratus | reverse complement strand
ATATAGATGTACAGATATGTAGATAAAAAAAATTAAAAAAAAAGAAAGAATAAAATAATAATTATAAAAAAAAAAAAAAAAAAAAAAAAAAAAAAATTAAAAAAAAATATTCATGTCAATATTGTACATATATAATCACAAAAAAAATTAGTGGATACAGGGTAAATATTTACAGAGAGCATTGCTGAAGAACAGGAGTTTAGTTTTTGTCCCTCATGATGTGACAGGAGGACACGTACTGCGCTGCGAGCTGGACACACTTTTCTTTCTCTCCCAAAATATAACTGAGTTTGTCTATGTCGCTTGCTTGCCTGAATTCAGGCACAATTTGAGCTATTAGGGTAAAGTATTGGTCTCTAATGTGTTCATATTTAGTTGCAGTGTGTGAGGAAGTGGCAGCTCGTCCTCTACGAGTCCCTCTGTGCAGTGAGGACACAGTCGGAGCTCTCTCTCTCTCCAGCTGTGTTTGTGTCGGCCCGTCTCCACACACAGACGGTGATCACTCAGACGATACTTCGTCAGGAGCTTTCTCTTATATAGTCCTTAATTTTGATCAAGTTAAGGTGCCAATGATAGCTAGTCTTTAATCTATAGAAGTATTTAATTTGTTAATTTGTTCTACTTGATCTGCCAAATCATGGATGTATTCTTCCTGGGTTGTTTTCCAATTTCTTTAACTTTTGCGTGTCTTATTGAATGGTTGAGCGGAGTTGGTGTTTTCCCCACTAAATTGTTGCATGGGGTCACTCTCTGGGTGTCCTGTCCTGTACATAAGAGCGCAGTGATGGTAATCATCTGTCCGTGTGTCTGATAGATGGAACCAGAACTTGGCTGTTCTCTTCTGGATTTCTGCTAGAAAGGGAATCTGCCAGTTCTGCCCTGCAGCCGAGACTAGGGGCGTTTTCTGTGAAGTCCCAGGATGTTCTTGCAGAACTCCAGGTGGAACATTTCAGGTGGTCTTTGTATCCCAAGATGTGTAATTTAATTTAAATTTGGGGGCCCCAGATCTCACAACCGTATAGGAAGAATTGGTTTGATGATGCTGTCGAAGATTTTTAGCCATAATTTAATAGGTGGGTTGAATTTGAACAAAGATTTCCTAATAGTGTAATAAGCCCTGCGTGCCTTATCAGTCAGATGTTTTATTGCCAGGTCAAATTGACCAGAAGCTGAGATAGTGAGACCCAAATAATTATAACACGTCACATGATTAAGAAGTGTTCCCCCGATTGTAAAACTATATTTTTTGTCAGTAATGCGAGGCTTTTTCTGAAAGATTGATAATTTTGGATTCTCCATGTTGATTGGTAAGGCCCAGTCTCTACTGTAATCTTCTAATAGCGAGAGGCTTTGGTGTAGCCCCTCTTCATTAGGAGACAAGAGCAGAAGATCGTCAGCGTACAGGAGACATTTGATTTCTCTGCCCTCGAGGGTCAGACCAGGACAAGGGGACTTCTCAAGTGCTGATGCCAGTTCATTAATATAGATATTAAACAGAGTCGGGCTGAGGCTACAGCCTTGACGCACTCCTCTGTTCTGACTGAAATAATCAGTCCGTCTGTCGTTGATCTTGACACAGCATTTGTTCCCGTTGTATATGTCCTTTATGATGTCATATGTCTTTCCTCCTATTCCGCTTTGAATCAGTTTTAGAAAAAGTCCATTGTGCCATACTGAATCAAAGGCTTTTTTAAAATCAATGAAGCAGCCAAATATTTTTCCTTGTTTTGTTTGATGAACATATTTGTCTATGAGTGTGTGGAGTGTGTAAATATGATTTGAAGTTCTCTGTTTTGGCATAAATCCAATTTGACAATTGTTTAAAATCTTGTGTTCTTGGATGAACTGAATTAATCTGTCATTGATGATGGAGCAGAATAGTTTTCCGAGGTTACTGCTCACTGTGATGCCTCTATAATTATTTGGGTCATACTTCTCACCTTGTTTAAAAATTGGGGTTATCACGTTCTCTTTCCAGATCTCAGGAAAGTGTCCAGATTTTAATAAGAGATTGAATAATGTTAGGATAGCAAGTCTCAGTTTGGGGCTGCTGTGTTTCAGCATTTCATTAGAAATTCCATCTAAGCCACTTGATTTCTTATTTTTGAGGGATTTCATCTTCTCTGTCAGTTCAGGTAATTCTATGGGTTTGTCTAAATGATTGAGCTGGTCTTTTCTCGTGAATTCCAGGTTATTTAATTGGGAGGTCAGATGTTTTTGGGCGAGGGTTGGTTCGTTTAGAGAATAGAGTTTTCTGAAATGTTCAGTCCAGATCTTTGGGTCATAGATGGGAAGGTGTTTGGCCTCTTTGGATTTATCTAAATTATTCCATAAATCCCAAAAAGAATTTTGATCGATTGCTTCTTCAATTTTGTTTATTTTAATTTTGATGTGGTCAGTTTTCTTCTGTATTAATAGTGACTTGTATAGTTTAAGTGTTTCTTGATATGTGGCTCGTATTTGTTGGTTTGCAGGGTCTCTGTGCTTTTTATTTGATAATGATCTTAATTCTTTTCTTAGTTTTTGGCAATCTTTATTAAACCAAGCATCTTTAGCGGTTTCTTTTTTACATCGGTAATTCTTTCTTTTTCTGAGGGCTTTTCTGACCACTGTAGAAAAGATTTGAGTTAACTGTTTAGTTGCTGAATTGATACTTCTCTTTTCTACACTAAATGTAGTCAGGAGGAATGAGTCGATCATGTTCTCAGTGTGGGTGCTGTGGAGCGCAGCTTCATACTGGGCAGGATTGTCTTTACTCCATATAAATTTGGGGGGGAGTGGATATAATTGAACTTTCTGTTCTAAAGATGGCGGATGATTCCCTGACCTGTTGAGACTGAGGACTATGTGACTGTGGTCTGATAATGGCAGCTGTGGCATCACTGTGAAATAGTTGATCTGACTCTGGTCTAGATCTGTGATGGCGTAATCTACCGTGCTGCTGCCCAGATGTGAGCTGTATGTACATCGGCCCAGAGAGTCACCCTTCATTCTGCCATTCACTATGTACAGGCCAGGCTTTTGCAGAGCTGCAGGACTTGTTTTCCATGTCTGTTAATCGTGTTGTCATAATTCTGCCGTGTTTTGGTAAAACCTTTTTTCTGATGATTAAGTGAACTGTTAATATATTTGTCCCCATCAGAGCTGATGTAGTCCTGTTCCTTCCCCGTTCTGGCGTTCAGATCCCCCATTAATAGAACCGAACCTCTAGACTGGAAGTAATTGATCTCTGATTGTAGGATTGAGAAGATGTCTTCATTATAGTAAGGCGACTCATATGGGGGGATATATGTGGAACACAGGTACAGGTCCTCATCTAAACACAAAATCTCTTTTTGAATTTTTATCCAAATGTGTGTTTTTCCCTTTTTCATGGGCTGAATATACTGCTGCAGATGGTGTTTAAACCAGACTATGATTCCTCCTGAATCTCTTCCGTTCCTAACCTCAGGCTGTTTGATTGAGGGGATGCGCAGCTCTCTGTAGTGTGAAGGGGGGGAGGTTTTACCGTCTAAACCACTCCATGTCTCAAGTAAAATAATTATATCTGAACTATGTACAGCGTTAATAAAATCAGGATTAGAGCTTTTCTCTCCAAAAGCTGAAGAGAACATCCCTTGAATATTATAACTAGTTATTTTAAACGATGACATTGGGAAGTATTGCATTTACCAGAATAATGTATGAATTCATGACCAAATCATGTTTTAAAATATAAATTCATCAATAAAAAAAAAAAAAAAAAAAAAAATATATATATATATATAAATATATAAGTGAATGAGTTTTACAATTGTCAAATTTGAAAGTAAACAAGTAGAAATGAGTGAAATAAAAGTAATTAAGAAGTAATGATCATTTTAACTCCAGACACAGTGTAAGTAGTTAAGCTAGTAGGTTGTCACAGATCATTTTGAGCATGTTTTTGATCTGGATAAGGTCTCTGGAGTCTGTTCTAGCTCGTCCTGCTGCTACAGCGGCGTAGCTGTCTGACTGAAGCACTCTTACCCTCTCCTCGTGATCACCGAGCGTCTTCGGAGGGGGACGCAGCGCTGTCTCCTTGATGCTCTTAGCAAACAGTCTCATTCCCTCTCGATGGATGTGGACGTGGTCATATAGATGCTCATGGGTGATGCGCTGATGGTCAGCTATGTGGACATTTGTCATTGAAGCACAGATGCCAGCTATCTTCTCATTGATGGAGTTGATGATGTTTTGTGGCACGTCTCTGCGAGGTAGAAGGGTCGAGATGATGATTTTGGCTCTGGGGTAGATCCTGCTAGCTGTTTGCACTACGTTGGTCAGGGCTTTAGTGACATCTATGTTTCTAGCACTGAGGTCATTTGTCCCGGTGTGGAGAATGATGTGTGACGGTGCACCGAAACCACCGTCTCGCAGCAGTCTCACAGCTGAGTGTGATGTGGGACACCAGAACTTCTTCACAGATCTTCCTGGAAACAGTCGTCTGGGGTCGAGATGATGGCCGTTGGAGTCACAGAGTATCACGATGTTGTCTTGCCTCTTCTGTTCTCTGCTGGTGCTCCTGAATGGTGCAGGTGGAGGACTGCTGCTGGTCTCTTTCCTCTTGAGCTTGTGAGAGGTTGTAGGAGTGAAGGAGCTCTGAGACGGTGAGCTGACACACTGCTGCGGTTGAGTGGTGTTTGTGCTGTGTGTTTGGGTGCTGACACTCTCTCGGTGTTGTCTTGTGTGTAGCTGGTTTCTGGTCTCCTCCAGCAGTCTCTCCAGTGTGTGGCCGTGTTGTTCTCTTCTGACCAGCTCTTCTCTCACCCTCCTCAGCTCCTGGTGCAGCTCTTGATTGTCCTCCTCCAGTTGTTTTACAGCAGAGCAGAGCTGTTGTATTTGTTGCACACTGTGGTGGCTGGTCAGGTTGAGCAGGTGATGGAGGCTGTTGGTGGTTTCCTCTTTAAACAGACAGAAGTGCTGCTCCAGCTCAGCGATGGTATCTCTCAAAGCCTTGATCTTAGGAGACGCAGGAGTGCTGGAGTGAGTTCCTGAGCTGCTGTCAGAGATGGTAACGGAGCTGGTGCTGGACACTGTGTGGCTCTTCATTTCAGGATCTTGTTTTATCTTCTGAACCTGGTGTTTAAGGTTTCTGAAGCTCCTCTGGAATTCACTGAGGCTGGTTTCTGCTCCCTGGACCATGACTGTGCCATTATGGTAAAGATTCACAGTCAGCTTTGTGTCGTTCTCTCCTTCCAGAGTGAGTTGTCTGCCTTTGCTGATGCCTCCTCTTCTGACACATGTCATGTTTGAGCAGAGGACGGTGTGCCAGGATGATGTGTGTTCAGTGAAGAACAGCAGGTTACACAGCACTCGGCTGTTTTCTGCTCCACTGTAGTCAGATAGCAGTATCTCTGGGTTCTCCCTCAGTATAATCTCTTTCATCTTTTTCTTGTCTTTTATAGATTTAACTTCTGCTGGATAGATTATCTCCAACTCCTCTTCATTTTTGAAAAATGCCTCTGCTTTAGTGAGGCCCATGTTGTTCTAACTGAAATAACTGTCACGGAACCTCAGCCTGGCTAACAGTTAACTGCTACAGTGACTTTATATGTTGTTTTTAGTCGATGTCAATCTTCTTAAGAGGTCTTACCTTGGAAATCTTCTGCCTCTATTGTTCACAAATGAATGTCCAATTAATTAAGTATGATTTGGTTCATGAAAAAATTCATTATCTGGCAAAAATGATGTTGAAATCAGGAGCTGATATTTCTGCTGCCAACTGTCATCGTATACATGGTAACATGGTATAACTCTGTATAACATGGTATAACATGTATAACATGTATAACATGTATAACATGTATAACATGTATAACATGTATAACATGTATAACATGTATAACATGTATAACTCTGTATAACATGGTATAACTCTGTATATGGTATAACTCTCTCTCTCACACACACTCTCTCTCTCTCTCTCTCTCACACACACACACTCTCTCTCTCTCTCTCTCACACACACACACACACACACTCTCTCTCTCTCTCTCTCTCTCTCACACACACACACACACACTCTCTCTCTCTCACACACACACACACACACACACATCTTGAGTATCAGTGGTTTGTGACGTGTGTTTCAGGTTCTACAGGATCAGAGCTAGAGTTCATGAAGACGCTGCGGCCCGTGTCTCTCTCTCTGAACGCTCTGCTGTTGATCTATCTGTCTCTGTGAGTCTCTGCTGGTCTGAAAACCGCTTCATGTTTTTGTGGAAACTGTGAAATGCTATCATTCAAATGTTTGGGTATACAAAAAAAAAGAGGAACTTATATTTTTACTCATCAAGGAGGCATTAAACTGATCAGAATTGATAAAATACATTTATACTGTTACAGAAGATTTCTATTTCAAATAAATACTGTTCTTTTACACTTTCTGTTCATCTGTGAATCCTGAAAAATAAAATGCATCCCAGTTTCAGTGTTCAACATTGATAATAGTCAGAAATGTTTCTTGAGCAGTAAATCAGCATATTATTGTGATTTCTGAAGATCATGTGACACTGAAGACTGGAGGAATGATGCTGAAAATACAGCGGTGCATCACAGAAATAAATTACACTTTAACACAGATTCACACAGAAAACAGCTGTTTTAGATTGCAATAATATTTCACTATTTTTACTGTACTTTTTATCAGCCTTGGAGAGCAGAAGAGACTTCTTTAAAAACATAAAAATGATATTTTACAGACTGAGTTCTGTTTGGTTTGCTCTTGTTCTCTCAGGGTTTGTGTCCTGCTGTTGTCCTCCTGTTACATGGCGTTTAAGATCGTGTCTCTTGAGGAGCGTCTGACATCTCTCGTGTCAATGGAGTTTCCCCAGAAAAGGTAAAGACGAAAGAGATTTAATGGCTTTAACTTTAATTTATTATAACTTCAGTTTTATTATTTGGTAAAGCAGAATATCAGAAACTCTAAATGTACCAGATTCCAATAAATCATGAAATCTTTGTAAATATACACAGTACAGACCAAAGTTTGGAAACATTACTATTTTTAATGTTTTTGAAAGAAGTTTATTTTGCTCATCAAGCCTGCATTTATTGGTATATTGTGATATATTATTACAATTTAAAATTATTGTTTTTAAATGTATTATATTTTAAATGATCATTTATTTCTGTGATGCAAAGCTGAATTTTTACGATCATTATCACATGATCCTTTAGAAATCATTCTAATATGATGATTCATGATCAAAGTTGGAAACAGTTCTGCTGCTTAATATTTTTTCAGAACATGTGACACTTTTTTAGGATACTTTGATGAAAAAAAAAAAAAGAAGCTATGTTTTTAAAATATAAATATTTTGTAATAACAATATACACGACTGGTCAGTAATTTGGGGTCAGTAATTTTTTTTTTCTTTTTTTTAAATAAAATCAATACTATTATTCAGCAAGGATGTGTTAAATTGATAAAAAGTGATAGTAAAGAATATATATTATTAGAATTTTTTCATAAATGCAGTTCTTTTTACCCTTTTATTGATCAAATATATGAGACAGCAGAACTGTTTCCAACACTCATAATAAATCAGAATATTAGAATGATTTCTAAATGATCATGTGATCGACTGATGTTACATGTGACACTAAGGCTGGAGTAATGATGCTGAAAATTCAGCTTTGCATCACAGGAATAAATTATTTTTTTTAAGTATATTCAAATAGAAAACTATTATTTTATATTGTAATAATATTTCACAATATTACAGTTTTTTCTGTATTTTTGATCAAATAAATGCAGGCTTGATGAGCAGAAGAAACTTATTTCGAAAACATTAAAAATAGTAATGTTTCCAAACTTTTGGTCTGTACTGTATATGTATATATTATATTTCTAATGTTTTATGCTTCATATAATCGGTTTCTGTTGTTATCTATGTGTATCAGATATCATATTATACTTAACACTATGTGCCGTTATGATTCCAGAGATGAATATCAAAGTCTGTTTTCTGGAGAAACCGCTGAGTTCTACTCGGTTCTTTCTGCAAGTCTTCTGAAGCTGGAAAAGGTTTGTCTGTGTGAACACATCTGAACATCTCAGAGTGGGAAGGTTTGGTTTTATTGATCAAACATTCATTGTAATTCATTTATTTGATGAGCTCCAGCACACTATGCTGCACAAATGAAAATCAGCATTGCATCAGTGTCTCATCAACGGATGCACTGCAGTGAATGGGTGCCGTCAGAATGAGAGTCTGATAAAAACATCACAATAATCCACAGCAGTCCATCAGTTAACATCTGGAGAAGATGAAAAGATGAAACAAATCCAGCATTAAGACATTTAGGACTTTTAACCGCTGCTTGATCTGTGCAGATTTCTCTCCTGATTCAGATCACAACACTTTTTCACTGGAGGAAGAGTTATTATGGATTATTTTAGTTAAAAGTGTCTAAATGCTGGATTTGTTTCATCTTGTGGATTATTGTGATGTTTTTATCAGCTCTCATTCTGACGGCACCCATTCACTACAGAGCATCCATTGATGAGACACTGATGCAGTGCTGCATTTCTCCAAACCTGATGAAGAATCAAACTCATCCTGATCTCAGATGATCCTGAGGGGAGGGGGGGGGGCACATTTACAATTTTGGGGTGAACTATTCCTATGCATTGTGAAGAGTCAGGAGCTCGTCTGAACAACACAATCATGCTTTTCCAGATCCACAGAAACCTTCAGAGACTGCTGGAGACCGTGTCTGAGGTCTGAATGAAGGGCACACGCACATGGAAGTGAAAGACGTTCCAGTCAAAGTCTTGAAGGTTTTAGAGACACTTTCAAGAATTATTATTATTTTTAATCATCATCATAAGTAGCACTAGTAATCATCGGCTGTTTTATACAAACATTAGAAGCCAAGCATGAGATAAACATAAGCCGAGCCAGTGTTTTTTAAACAAACGTAAATGAACAAACTGATTATCAGCTGATTATCATTAGTTGGACAATGAAAAACTGTGTATACCTGTCGTTTGGAGTGAATAAAGTTTGCATCGTCTCTGAACATTACGTTTTGACGTGAGTTCATCATTACGGCTCGGGAAAGATGAGGAACAACCAGCAGACGTCGTTCACAAAGAAACACAAACCCTGCTGTTTTTATTTGCAGGCAGGAAACAGGATCGAGAGAGAGGCGTGGGGAACTAATATGAAGAAAAACAGAGCATAATGATCATATGAGGAAAGACAAAGAGCTTTTCCTGATCCCATGTGCTCTGAGACACAATGTTCTTCTACTGAGGAGGAGGAGGAGGTTTGCGAAGGATCTCTTTCAGCTCTGTATTGTGAAGAGTGAGATTGTGAAAGAGTGTGTTGTGTTATATGCTAATGTGACTGAATGTCATCACTCCTCTCCACAGAAAACCATTGTTTCTCTCTGAACTGGAATCAGATTGAGGTTTTAACATCCTGCAGAGGGTGGAAATACTTCATACCGTTGCTTCTATACTTCACTTGTTTGTTGTTTAAATGTGCATTAATGGGAAAGTTTTTAGCTGCTTTTGCATTAAAATTTATGATACTCCTTTGATTAACGTGAGCTCATAAAACTACTTTAGTTAAGTAATAAACCATGCACTATTTTAGATTTTCTGAACTTTAGCAGGGTTATTATACTTTAAGTTAAAGTCTGTCACTTGAAATAACTTAAAAAAATAAAAATAATAATTGAATGTACTTGCCATAGCAACATTTTCACTTTAATTCAGTTTAACTTGATGCTCTAAAACAACTGAACACTAAATGTAAAAACAAATTAATAAAAAGGAAAGAAAATTACTACAACTACCTGAAATCAGAATATAAAAAATAAATTCAGAATATTAATAAAAACTATAATGGTATCTCCAGTTATACTAAAAGAACACTGTTACTGTGCAGGGTAGTGTTTAAATGCTTATCATAAATAAAAGCAAAAATAATGCGTTTCATTAGTTAACATGAATTAATACTAAACAATAATTAAACAGGATTTATGAGCCTTAGTTAATGACAATTTCAATATTTATTAATTATGGCTACATTTTTTAATTGAAACCTGTGTTTGTTAGCATGAACGATTGTACAGTTGCTATTTAATGATAAACCAGTTTTATTGTTCGCTGTTAGTTGATGCATTTTGCGTCTGTGTTTCTGCGCGCAATTACGCGCCGCTCGTGACGCGCGGTGACGCACGCGAAAACCTGAATGAAACCGTCAGGGATCAAACTGGTTGTATTCTGACCCTGAAACTAAACACGGTTTCATCGAAATATCTAAGTTTAATCCAGCTCGAACTGCTGTGAGAGAGCGTCGCTCGGTCACGAGTGTGGTTACGTCTGACTGGTTCTCTGTAGTGACTGATGCACCGTTACCGGCGCGCCCCGTGATTCTCCATCATCTCCATCATGTCAGATCAGCCCTCATCTCCTCCAGCCGGACACAAGCCCACCCTCCGGGCGCCGGGGTCCTCTCAGAGCCGCTTCCAGGTGGATCCGGTGGCGGAGGCGGCGGCGGCGGCGGCAGCGGCGGGCGTCGCTCCTAAAACCCCGCCGGGATCGCGCTCCTCCACCGGTGAGGAGTCCAAGAGCCGGTTCCGGGTGGTGAACTTCTTAAGCCCGTCTGACGCCGCGCCTGACGCGGGATTGAACGGAGACACGGTGAGGAGCGAGGCGAGCCTGCACTCGTCCACCGGGGGTCTCAGTCACTTCTCGGACACGCACTCCAGCACGTATTACCTGCGCACCTTCGGGCACAACACCATCGACGCGGTGCCCAACATCGACTTCTACCGGCAGACCGCGGCTCCGCTCGGGGAGAAGCTCGTGCGCCCGTCGCTGTCGGAGCTCCACGATGAACTCGACAAGGTTCGTGCTGTGTTTCCTCGCGCACTTTATACCGCGTGGCTGTGGTTTAATTTGTGCGCGTGCTGCAAGAGCTATCGGGCACCGGGGCATGTTGTCACACGATTTACTGCGTTTATTTCAAAAGCAGTTTCTGTGCAACTTACATCTTACATTAAAAATGAAGAAAACTGTAAGAATATGAACGTTCTGTTTATTAACACGATGTTAGCTTTTAATATAATAGCAGTAACCACAAAATACACGTAATATGCAATTAAAATTGAAAACAAAACTGAAAATGCAAAAAAAAAATAAATGCAAAAAAAAAAATATATATCATTATTATTATTATTATTAACCAATAAAGACACAAATCGATGACACACTGCTCTCAGGACATCTATATTTCAAATGTATTATATTTAAAGATTTTCCATCAATAATTAAAATGGTTTTACAATAAAATACAAAGCAGTTCATGAGAGAGCAAGTAAACTTCCTTTCCCAATAAAGGATATAAAATGGCAAAAATAAAAATAAAATAAATAAATATATATAGACATTTTCTAAACAAACAAAAACTAATAAAAATGACAAAAACACACAAAATACGTATTATAACTAACTAAAATGAAAATGCAAAATACAAAAACCACTCATTCAAAATATTTTAAATAAAAGATCTCAATGACAGTAAAATAACAGCGTATCTATATTTTAAATGTAACTGACAAAATGTCAAATCATCATTTTCTGATTCAAAGTAAATGATTATTAATGATTGTTTGAAACCAAGATATAAAACTTACAACTCGTAAAACTCTCATAACTCAATCCTGAGCTCTAGTGCCTGTGACAACTAGCCCCGGTCTGATTTCCTACATGAAGTCCATTATGTTGTTTTCCCTGCAAACACTTTATAATTTAAAATGACATGCAGCACAAATGTGATATTAAAAGCTGTCATCAGATCATATTCAGATGTGTTATTGCAGTATGAGTGATGTGTGTAGCGGCTGATTCATCTGTATGTTTCTTCTCTTATGGCTGTAAGTTGCATGACTTGTGTGATGTCACACACACACACACTTGTCCTCAGACAATAGTCCCTCTCACACACACACACCCACTCCATGAGGCACCATGAGCGATCTGGGTCACATCACAATGTGAGCGTGTGACCCGTGCATCTCTCTCAAAGACCCAGTGTCCCCTGAACATCACTGGACACACAGGTTACACACTCGTGTGTTCATCAGGACTCACACACTAAAACAGCTCAGCTATTCAGTCAAAACCAGTGTGTTTACATGCACTGGTCAGTTGTGAGTCTTTTTTTACATATCAAGTCTCTTCTCTCAGACTAGTGGAAAGAAAACATCCGAAACACACATTTAAGAGTTAATTTCAACGTGCTTCATCTGTTATCACATGATTGCAGTTTTATTCCTCTATATATTCTGTATGTTTGTTCATATTTCATCCACACTGATTTGTGAAGCATTTTTATTCCTAAGGACGTGGTGAAAATGTGCTTGTTTACTGTCTGGTGATTTATGGGGTGATAAAAAGAAAAAAATCCAGAATACCTTTAAATCTCATATGACAATAAAATCAAACAATAATTATGAATGTGCTGGAAATGTACTTATTGAATGCATATTTAGTTAGATGCATGTTTAAACATTGCATTTCAGAAATGAAATTGAAATTTTACACACACACACACACACACACACACACACAATAAATCATCTCTCCATTGATGTCTGGTTTGTTAGGATGACAATATTTGAAAATCTGGAATCTGAGGGTGCAAAAAATTAAAATATTGAGAAAATCATGTTTAAAGTTGTTCAAATGAAGTTCTTAGCAATGCATATTACTAATCAAAAAATAAGTTTAGATACATTTACAGTAGGAAATGTACACAATATCATTGAACATGATTTTTACTTAATATCCTAATGATTTTTGGAATTAAAGAAAAAAGTGATAATTTTGATCCATGGTCTCTCTCTCTCTCTCTCTCTCTCTCTCACACACACACACACACACACACACACACACACACACACACACATATATAAACTACTAAAATGTCTAAAACATTTACTAAAACTAAAGTGGAAGATATAAAATGAAAACTGATTCTAACTATGAATAAAACAAATGTAAAGTGCCACAATGATACAGTAACACTGCATTCTTCCATGAGCTCTTAACTAGTCCATAAAGGCATTCTCTATTGTCACGGGAGGAGCACAAGACAGACACAGTGGGCGTGGCGTCAGGCCTCGGAGAGGCTTTTATTAACAGAAATCATAAAACAAAGGGAATAAAAGTGGCCAAAGGGGGAAAGTGTCCAAAATAACAGGGAATCTGGTGTCCTCGTTGTGCTGCGGGATTTGTGTAGGTCGGGCAGTGTTCATCAAGGAAGGGTCCAGGCAAGGGGCGGAGTCCGGCGGCCGCACGCGCTCCCCTCCTTGGTCCGGGGCGCGAGGGGCGGCGGCTTCTCCTAGCGGCCGCGTCTCTCTCGTTGGCCGCGGCGCTGGTAGGGGATGGACGGCCCGGCATCCTGGCCCGTCGGCCGTGTATACGGGTGCGGTTCCCATCCGGATCGCGGGTCCGGCAGCTCACGTCTTGGTGGCGCGGGAGTCCCTCAACGCACCCTTCCTGGACCCACGAGGACACCAGTGTGCATGCACGGGGAAGAGACCGGTCTCCTGAGGAGAGGCGCGTTGGGCTTTTAAACAGCGGCGGTAATGAGGCTCCACTTCCTTCAGGTGTGCCCCATCACACGCCGCCAGCCCCGACTCGTCCAGCGCCCCTCCTCTCACACACCCACTCCAGTCGGGAGCCTGGTGAAGGGCGGCGATTTAGGACGGGGTGCCGGTGACAATCAGGGAGGAGGCAGCTGACTCGTCACACTATGAAAAAGAAAAAATATATTTTTAATTTTTCATAACTTTGAACCATCTGAGAAACGAAGTCATTCAAATGCAAATATTGCTCTTTCTCTTCTGCATATTAAATAATAAGTCCTAGTAAAAGCTCGAGTTATCAGATGTGACATGTGCTGATTCTGGAGGGGTGTGGTCTTGTGTAGGAGCCGTTTGAGGAGGGGTTCCCCAACGGAGAGGAGCTCACGGCCGCCGAGATCATCACAGCCAAAGAACTGTCCGATTCCAAGGGAGGCACGGTGAAGTTCGGCTGGGTCAAAGGAGTGCTGGTCAGTCCGACCTCTGACCTCTGATCCATCAACACACACACACACACATAACTCTAACGAACACTGCTGATGCTGATGCTGACTGTGTGCAGATACGATGCATGCTGAACATCTGGGGAGTGATGCTGTTCATCAGGATGTCGTGGATCGTGGGTCAGGCGGGCATCGGTAAGATAACTGACCAGCAGCACTGACCCCAGATCAGAAGGAATGGTCAGTCACAGACTGTGTTGTGTTCCTGCAGCTCTGTCCTGTGCCATCGTTCTCATGGCTATCGTGGTGACGTCTATCACTGGACTCTCAACATCAGCTATTGCCACCAACGGCTTCGTGCGTGGAGGTCAGTGAGGTATTATATAATATTAATAACCGTCTGAAATAAAGAAATATATTAAATATATATATAGAGGATGCAAGGATGCTTTAAATTGTGATGATAAAGACATTTACAGTGTCACAAAAAGATTTCTTTTTCAGATAAATGGTCTTTTGTATGTCTGAACAATCTACTCAGCTGTTTTCAACATAATAAAAATAATCAGAAATGTTTCTTGAGCAGCAAATCAACATATTAGAAGGATTTCTGAATGATGCTGAAAATACAGCTGCGCATCACAGAAATAAATTACAGTTTAAGATATATTTAAATTGAAATGAGTTATTTTAAATAGTAAAAATATTTCACAATATTACTGCTTTTGCTGTATTTCTGATCAAATAAACTGATCAAATAGACTTCTTTAAAACAGATTAAAATCTTTCTGATCAAAAACGTTTGACTGGGTCGTGTGTATATAAATGACACTAATTTACACATTTTTACCATCAAATTTACTATTTACCATTCATTGCTTCATGTATTTACACTGAACAAAATTATAAACGCAACACTTTTTTAAATTTTTGCTCCCATTTCTCATGAGCTGAACTCTTTTATATACACAAATGCCTATTTCTTCAAAAATCGTTCACAGATATGTCTAAATCTGTGTTAGTATATTACTGTTTATTGGTAAGTTCAATGTTACTGAGAGTTATTCTTCACTAACTGTGACTTCTGTTCTAATAGTTTTGGATATATTTGGTCTAAAGTGAGGAGTTAATGTCTGTGATTGGCTGGTTTTAGGCGGGGCATATTACCTGATCTCCAGGAGTTTGGGTCCAGAGTTTGGAGGATCCATTGGTCTGATCTTTGCCTTTGCCAATGCTGTCGCTGTGGCCATGTATGTCGTCGGTTTTGCAGAAACCGTCGTTGAGCTTCTGGATGTGAGTATGAACGCCCAGACCTTGGATGGATGATGATGAGCGTGACAGACCTGATGTTTCTTCATCAGACTCATGCATTAGTGTTTTTGGTCATGCACCTGATTTTCATTGATTTTTTAGATGTGCAATGCCTGCTGTGGTTGTCTTACGGTGATAGGCTGACATATATCCTCCATATTCATTCATAATGTAAACACCCTGTGTTTATCAGAGTATAGACGCTCTCATGACGGATGAGATCAATGACATCAGGATCGTCGGCACGCTCACCGCCGTCTTACTGCTGGGCATCTCTGTCGCTGGAATGGAGTGGGAGGCAAAAGTCAGTATATTCCTCCATTCACATATCTGTGGACACAGAATTATATAGCCATACTACTGTATTTTTGGAATCAGCAGCTCAAAATAAGTATTGGATTCCATTCAGTGGATATGATGCAGGTCGGTGTTATTTAAGTCCTGTGATGTACTCATGTCTTTGACAGGCCCAGATTGTGTTAATGGTGATTCTTGTGGCGGCTATTTGCAACTACTTCATCGGATCCTTCATCCCTTTGAAGTCGAAGGAGCCTCAAGGCTTCTTGGGTTATAACGGTTGGACGTCTTTACTCATCTGTGATCATTGATCATTATTTAAGATCAGTGCTGGAGGAAGGGATTCCATGGCGTGTTCATTCTTGTGTTTGTCTGTCTCAAAGCTGCCATAATGATGGAGAACATGGGTCCAGACTTCAGAGATGACGAAACCTTCTTCTCCGTCTTTGCCATCTTCTTCCCGGCCGCCACAGGAATCCTAGCGGGAGCCAATATATCAGGAGACCTGGCGGTGAGGAACATTTACTCTTGCAGTGATGTCACAGAATAATCATTTAGAACCTGATCAGTTCTTTAAAGAACCGTTTATTCTTATTGTGAGTAACAGTTTGAAGAACACTATGAAGTGGTGTTGGGTGTTAAAGGTCCTTCATGCAACATTGATGCTCGTAAAGAAGCTTTATTTCCAAGAGTTCTGCTGGATTTTGGTGGTCATCACAGCTGATTTGGTCTCTGTAGGATCCACAGTTAGCGATTCCGAAAGGAACTCTCCTGGCGATCCTCATAACTGGAGTGGTTTACATCGCTGTTGCCATCTCGAACGGTATTTGTGTGGTTCTTTCTCTGAATGTTCTCGCCTCGTGGTCCAGAGGTGATGTTATGGGTTTGCCATGTGTTTAGGCTCTTGTATCGTGCGGGACGCCACAGGCGATGATAATGACACCATGGTGGGCTCGCTGGAGAACTGCACCGACGCCGCCTGCACGCTGGGATACGACTTCTCCATCTGTAAAGAGGGCGGCTGCAAGTACGGCCTTCAGAACGACTTCCAGGTGTGCTCAAAGTTAGCATTATTATTCGGGAATGCATATGTTGATGTTCAGTGTTGGGGGAAGTTACTTTTAAAAGTAATGCATTACAAAAAGTTCTATTTTTGGCAAATGTGAACTCAAATTTCACTCAAAAGCTCCCTATTATATACCCAGTGCAATGAGGCGCCAGATGCAATGCAAGTTATTTTTGCTAGTTTCAAACCAACGCAGTTCTCATTTTCATGTCCTGCACCACATTGTTTAAATAGCAAATGCATTTGCACCCATTTGGTCTGAAAACGAGGAGGATTGTTTGCATGTTGCTGTTTTAAAGCAGCTGAAATAGACTGCGCCACTGACCAAGAAAAACCTTGTCTAAAGTCAGTAGCACAATATTTATTTATTTTCTGTTATTTAAAGAGTAATATGCACACAGGGATTCACAGCAGCACACAAAGATGCCAAATTTTGCTCTTGCAAAAAAAATCCCATGTAAATAGCGAATCCGGCATCAGGGTTGCCAGGTTTTCCCAAGAACCCCCCCTCCCCCAATCGCTACTCAAAAGTAGCCGAAAACTGCTCGAAACTAGCAAAAAAAAAAACTGCTAAAATTTGCATTCAAGGGAATGTCCGCCATGGCATGAGCGAATCTTGCTTGAATGGGAGATTGGTTTATTGCACATTACACCCAAAACACACCCATTGCACATTACGAGAATAGAAACAACTCTTTTACATCTTGCCAACATTTTTCCAATCGTTAAACTAGCAAAAGTGGATTCGGACACATCCTAAAGGCAAATGCGCCTTGCACTTTAGACCATGTGCTTAGATCGTAAAAATAGGGCCCCAAAAATGAAATGAATGAGCCTCGGGTTTGAGGAAATGAAAACTCACATCTGTACAGTAGAGGGCGCTGGTCAAACAAACCGTTCAGCTGTCCTGCCATTATGCATTACATGAAGAATAGAATGCATAGAAGAAAGTTCAACACGTTCTTCTCCATCACCAAAAAAAAAAAAGAAACAGAAATGCAATGTTTATCTAAAGTAATTTTTGGTTATTATTATGGTTGAACTGGATCATCAAACCTCAGCAGCAAAGACACTGTTTAATAAAATGGGATTAAATACATAAAGAATATTTGTGTTATTTAGCATATTTAATTACTGTAGTTTTGCATAATATTCTGAGTTTACATTTCACTGATTTTATTCGTTTTGAGGAATACTAAATCTGTTTTTGTGCGAGTGAGAAGATTAAATGCATGTTGACAGTTAGTCTAGATCTACAGTAGCATCATGTTACACATCATAAATGAAAAGCAATGCATTTGCTAGTTTGATCTGATTACGCTTGGCGTTACTTTTAATGCGTTCCCCCCAGCACTGAGAAGAGATGTAGTAAGTCATTCAGCTTTACTGATGTTCTGTGATGTTAATGATCTTTCAGGTGATGAGTTTGGTGTCTGGCTTCGGGCCGCTCATCACAGCTGGGATATTCTCGGCCACTCTCTCATCAGCGCTTGCTTCTCTGGTCAGCGCTCCCAAAGTCTTCCAGGTCAGGGCACATACAAACCTCCTACTGAACAATGTCTTAAACTTTGGTTAAAAGCTATTGTATTTTGGATACTAGGTATCCAGATTTGCTAGTAAATGGAGTTTTGTTCATTGCATCCCTGAAATCAGCTAGTAATCTCAAAAGAAGTGATGAATTGACATCGACTTTCATTCACTTCCATGATTCTGTGATGTTTTCTCTGTTAAAGAAATGACTAGAAGTAAAGGTTGTGTGTTTGGGGAGTTTTCATTCAAACCAGTTCAAATTTAGACTATTTACATAAAGTTTTATATGGTAGAATTCTTCATCGTCTTAAAATTTGAGGGAGATATTTGGTTTATTCCCACTATAAACCTCTATCTACAGTAAGCGCCTCAAAAAGCACATGGACTTCATCCAAGATGCTCCATGCATCTGTTGATTTCTCTGTATGTGTGTGTGGATTATCTGGGTTTTTAAAAAAAAACAGATGCATGCTGAATGGTGCGAGTCTCTGGTTTCAACACCTCTGTGCTCTGATAAATAGCCTTATCATTAATGTGATCAGCAAAACTAAAACACATCAATTACCTATTTGCATCCATTAAACATTTTTGCTTTCTGATTTCCTGGCACTCTCCCTGAGTAATTTTCCTATTTCTCATCTTCTGGAGTTGTATTTACTGTTTCAACAAAACAGCCTGATACAAATTTCTGATTTTTGTGCAGTTATTAACTAAATGAGTTGCATTTGGAGTAATTTATTACACAATCATCAGGTGCATCAGCGAGCGGGCATCATCATTTTGTTTGACAGGTTACAGTTTATTCCAAGAAAATGCATGAACTGAAAGAATGGAACGATTGATGCAATGCAATGTAAATCACGTTGAATTAAAAGTGTCTACCAAATGCATAAATGATAAAATTATAAATGACGATTTTGCATTACCATACCCTATATATTGGCCAAATATTGTATATCAGAGCTTCCTATGATCTTATATTGTTTAATATAACCATCACTCTGTTCTTCAGGTGTTGATGGAGGAGTTTAATGTGTGTGTGGTTTTGTAGGCCTTGTGTAAGGATAGAATCTACCCTGGAATGCATGTGTTTGCCAAAGGATACGGGAAGAACAAAGAGCCTCTGCGCGCTTATGTCCTCACCTTCATCATCGGCCTGGCCTTCATCCTGATCGGTAAACTACACCCCACTCAATGCTGACTTATCTACGTACATGCTAATGACAGAAACTGTGTCTAAAATCCAAGTGTGTTGGTGTTTCAGCTCAGTTGAACGTCATCGCTCCCATCATTTCCAACTTCTTCTTGGCTTCTTACGCCTTGATAAATTTCTCTGTTTTCCACGCGTCGCTGGCGAACTCCCCAGGCAAGTGTGAAGCAGAAATCCTCTCTGATGAAACTGAAAATGAGCGTGGTGTTCCTCCTCAGGTCGCTGACACGGATGGTTTCATACATCATTGAGTAATTCACAGATCTCCATCTGAACAGGATGGCGTCCGAGCTTCAAATACTACAACAAGTGGGTGTCGTTAGCCGGAGCCGTGCTGTGCTGCGTGGTGATGTTTGTGATCAACTGGTGGGCAGCGCTGCTCACAAACGGCATCGTCCTGGCGCTCTACATCTACGTCAGCTACAAGAAACCAGGTCTGTAAAACTGCACAGGAGTACGGGACTTAGTTCATGCATCGGTTGTTGAGTTGATGTTGGGATGTGGGCGTGGCTCTCAGAAGAGGGGCGGGGTTTAAGTACTCTTAATGATCGGAGAATCCTTCATGCGTCACCAGAGAGAAGATTTAATGAAACATGACAAGGTCAAAACTTTAAAAAGTGTGAAATGTGCAGATGAATCATTTACAATAAAATTAATAATATGCATTTAGAAAATATATTGGGTGGGTTTTCAGTTCACGCCAACTAATGCAATGCTGTAAATGACATATAATATGCGATATAATTTTGACAGTATTTGATATATGTATTTGTTCATGTTGGTTAATTAAAATGTTGTTTTTCATGTTAGTTCATTATCATGTTAATGCAGCGTTCCTGTAGATCATGGAACTGGTGAAATGTATATCTTGAATAGTCACTTTGGATAAAAGCGTCTGCCAAATGCCTAAATGTAATTGTGGTTCATGATAAAGGCATAGGCATCTTCTGTCATCATTACTCACCCTTGTGTTGAATTCCTTTCTTCTGTTGAAAACAAAATAAATAATTTTGAAGAACATGGGTAACCAAACAGTTTCCGGTAGCCAGTGACTTGGGAAATGAGTGGTTACGAACATTCTTCAAAATATCTTCTATCCACAAGAAATAAACTCTTTTAGATTTGGAACAACACGAGGGAGAGTAAATGACGACAGAATTATGATTTTGGCGTGACTGTCCCTTTAACTGATGTGAGGCCTTATTGTATAGTGTTTTAAAGTCATACATCACAACTGAGTGTTAAAATGCATCTTTCTGCTGCAGATGTGAACTGGGGTTCGTCGACACAAGCGCTGATGTACAATAAGGCACTAACACACAGTCTGCATCTCACCGGGGTTGAGGACCATATCAAGAACTTCAGGTGATCCACCGGCAGATGCTGTCTTATGTGACTCTATAGAGACCCAAAACCTCTCTGAAATCATTGTTCCCACAGGCCTCAGTGTCTTGTAATGTCTGGATACCCAAACTCAAGACCAGCGCTGCTGTATCTAGTGCACGCCTTCACCAAAAACGTGGGTTTGATGGTCTGTGGACACGTGCGCACGGTTAGTAAATTCAGTAAACATCTGACACATTGCAGTTGTGAGCATCTACAAACGCAAACATGCACTTGTCCTTGCTTTTTTTTCCACAGGGATTCCGTAGGCCGAACTCGAAAGATATGATGAACGAGCAGGTCCGCTATCAGCGCTGGCTCCTGAAGACACGAATCAAAGCCTTTTACACTCCTGTGTTTGCTGATGATCTCAGACAAGGAGCTCAGTATCTCCTGCAGGTCAGAACAAAGAGCTCATGTAATGACCTCAATCAGAACGCCTTTAAATCTAAGAGTAAACCTGATGTTGTTGGGGTTCACAGACCACTGGTTTGGGTCGCCTAAAACCCAACACACTGGTGTTTGGCTTTAAGAACAACTGGAGGGACGGTGAGATGAAGGATGTGGAAACCTACATCAACACCATCCAGTGAGTCTGACTGTGTGATGCTCATCACGTCTTCATCTTTAAGAACTGAAATCTTCATCTGAATGATGCTGTGTGTGTTTCAGTGACGCGTTTGACCTACAGTTCGGGGTGGTTCTCTTGAGACTGAAGGAAGGTCTCGACATCTCTCACATTCAAGGTGGAGTTTCGTGGCCTAATCGTTTATGTCTTTTCATCAGTGATTTTAACTCTGATTCTCTTGGTCTTTCTTCAGATGAATTTCAGACCTCGCAGGAGAAAGCTCCTGGAATGAAGGATCTCTTGGTGTCCATCAACATCAAAGACTTTGACAGTGATTCCTCAAAACCGTCATCTAAATCCACCAGCTGCCAAAGCAGCCCGCTCATCTTCAGAGGTCAGAAAACAATGACAAGCTACACGGATAAAGCTATAGTTCATCCAAAAATGAAAATGTGCTCAAGATTTGGATGAGTTTGTGTCTTCATCAGATTTGTAGAAATGTGGCATTGCATCAGTGTCTCAGCAGTGAATGGGTGCCGTCAGAATGAGAGTCCAAACAGCTGATAAAACATCACAATAATCCACAGCACTCCAGTCCATCAGTTAACATCTGGAGAAGACAAAAGATTAAAGAAATCCATACGCCATAATGAAAAAAGTGTTCTGGTCTGAATCAGGAGAGAAATCTGCACAGATCAAGAAAGCCAAAACTGCCCTAAAAAAATATGTGGCTGGATTTTGATGTGAGAGACAACAGGAGATGCACTTTTTCACGGGAGGAATTGGTATTATGGACTGTTTCAGCTTTTGTCTTCTCCAGATGTTAAAGGGGGGGTGAAATGCTCGTTTTCACTCAAACTCCTGTTAATCTTGAGTACCTATAGAGTAGTACTGCATCCTTCATAACTCCAAAAAGTCTTTAGTTTTATTATATTCATAAGAGAAAGATAGTCTGTACCGATTTTTCCCGGAAAAACACGACCGGCTGGAGGCGTGACGTGTGGGCGGAGCTAAAGAATCACGAGCGCCAGTAGGCTTTTGCGTTAAGAGCATGTGGAACCTGTGACATTACCGTGAGGGAAAAACCATCATCCAATACAAATCATGGCTTATAGTCAGATTCAGCCGTTTATTTATGATCCAGAATCAGATCCAGAGGCTGAAACTGAACGAGAGCAGCAGCAGCAACGACTCACTCCGAGCGGGGCTCGAACCCGGGTCTCTGGCATGGGAGGCGGACGCACTAACAAGGAGGCAGAGATATTTGAAGCAGTTTTACTCACCGCATGCGGTTCCAACACACGATCGTGACCCTTTTTCGTTGGGACTGCATTATCCTTAAGAAATAAACGATACGCAAACCCGGCGTCAAACTGGGCCTTGTTTGTAAAACAAGCATCTTCGAAATGCAGGGAACAAACACAAACACTTGCACAACTCCGTTGATGCTCTGTAAAAATAAACTCCATCCACTGGTCCCTTAATGCTGTTTCTCTTTTGGTAATCTGTGCAGGGTTGTCTTGCCCTGGCAACCAAAAACACACTTCTTTTGTGACATTTGGCGACGCTCTCGCTCTGATCAGTGAAGTCTGTTGTGCTCTCAGTGCTCTGCTATACGGGAGCGCGCGCTCTTCCGGCAGAAGTGCCTTAGGACCCATATAAGGAAATTCCACTCCATCTAACGTCACACAGAGCCATACTCGAAAAAAACTTTCCGAAACTTGTGACAAACCGGAAGGAGTATTTTTGGAACAGAAATACTCCTTCAAACGTACAACTTAATTTTTGAAACTTTGTCCATGTTTAGCATGGGAATCCAACTCTTTAACAGTGTAAAAAAACTCAGTATGCATGAAATAGCATTTCACCCCCCCTTTAATTGCCGGACTGGATTACTTGTGGATTATTGTGATGTTTTTATCAGCTCTCATTCTGATGGCACCCATTCACTGCAGAGCATCAATTGATGAGACTCAATCTTGTTCTTAGATTGATAATGAATGTTAATTCTCCACGGAATGGCTTTTGGCGTCTCAGATTTATTTATCTAAACTGATGGTAAGTTCTCCTCTCTGATGATGCATATGTGATTTCAGACACCAAGAAGCCTCCGATGCAGCTCAGTCCTGCGGACGAGAAACTTCTGGCTGCCAGTCAACAGTTCCAGAAGAAACAGAGCAAAGGAACCATCGATGTTTGGTGGCTGTTTGACGACGGAGGTGAAGAGTTATTTCCATTTCAGTTCTCAATGATTCTTCAGCTTCAATAAATGATTGCTGATTGATTGCTCATTGTAGGCTTGACTCTTTTGATACCGTATTTGCTAACCAACAAAAATAAATGGCGCGACTGCAAGATCCGTGTGTTCATTGGAGGAAAGATAAACAGGATTGACCACGACCGCAGAGCGTGAGTATTGCGCTGAATGTATTTTTTTTATAAAGAAGATTTTTAAGATCCTAAGGAATTCAGTCGTGTGTCCAAACTTTTGTCTGCTAGTTTAACAAATAAAGCATTTTATGTAATGGAGCTATTCATTTACATTTTAGTGAAAACTACTAAAGCTTTTGCTCTCGCGCAGAATGGCGGCATTGCTCAGTAAGTTCAGGATTGACTTCTCTGACATCACCGTTCTTGGAGACATCAACATTAAGCCAAAGAAGCACAAGTAAGTTTCGATCCATTTGGCTTGTAAAGAGCATGTTTTTCTCTGATATCCATGAGAAGCAGCTGTTGTTTGATTTCGTGCTCAGTAAGAAGATGTTTGAGGAGATGATCGAGCCGTACAGACTGAAGGAGGACGACATGGAGCAAGAAGCCGCTGAGAAACTGAAGGCTGAAGAACCCTGGAGGATCACAGATAATGAGCTGGAGCTCTACAGAGCCAAGGTTACCATCAGTTTCTCCTCAGGAGATGCGATGCTCTTACATTGCTTTGATATGGAGCGCCGCTTGTCTCTGATGTGTTATCTGAACAGTGAAAACCAATCAGAAAGACGACTTTAGACAAGGCTCTTCAGTCTTCCTTGGATGGACCTTATTTAAAAGCAGTTAGATAAAAAAAATTGATTTTTCCCATGATGATTTGATCTGCTAGTTGTCCTTCAATGTGTATATTCTGCAATCAGTGCAGACTAAACAACAGGAAAATACTCCTGCTGAATACTGAATTTAGATTTCAGAAATGAGGTTTTAGTCGAGTTACTTCTGTTTAAGTTTTAATGTGATGAGAGCGAATCACTGAGGACCACAAAATAATGCAAAAACAAATAAACAACATTTCTATCGTGTAGTTTTCAAACATAGTGTAGTCTGAACGAAAGACTCTTAAGAACTGATTCTTTTTAATGAATTAATCAAACGACTCAAATATATGGAAGCACGTTTCTGCCACTGAATAAAACATAAAACATGGCAACTGTGACTTTTTATATCATTATTATGACATTTTTCTTGCAATTTCAAGTTTACACCTTACAATTCTTAAGGGGGAAACAATACTATTTTCTTACAAGTATATTTTTATATCGAACAATTCCAAGTATTTTCCTCGCAACTGTGAGTTGATATCTTGTATATCTATCTTTTTATTTCTCACAATTATTACATCATTCCTCAGACTTCTCTAATTCTAATAAAAGTTAGAATTCTTAGAAAAGTTGGTTTCTGTCTTATTAATAAAAGTCTAATTGTTAGGAAAAAAATACTATTTTTTTATGATTGCATGTTCATATCACGCAATTTATAACTGACTTTATAACAAGCAATTGCAACTTCATATTGCGCAATTTTGAGAGAAAAAAGTAATAATTGTGGCACAAAAAGTGGCAATTTTCAGTGGCAGAAACGGGCTTCCATGCAAATCTGTTTCAGACTACTCAAATTCTATTTATAAAGCACTTTATAAAATGCATATCGTGTCAAAGCAGCTTTACAGTGTTAAACAGGTTTAATTCAGCTTTTAAAAAACACGTCTCTAGACTTGCGTTTCTTCCACTCGTTCCACTGGCCATGTCTCACCTGTTTGCTTTGATCTGTGTGAACGGCCCCAAATAATGTCTGAAATAGCATCGACATCTAAGTGACATCAGTTCTTACATTTCCTTCATTTAGTCGAATCGGCAGATCAGACTGAACGAGCTTCTGAAGGAACACTCGAGCACAGCCAACCTCATTGTCATGTAAGTACCGACCACACATTTAACACAGAAAACACTTCATTTGAAAGTATGTGGCCCTTGTGAAGCACACGTGCCTTGATTTGATTCACCTGAGCATCTGATTCATTTGGGTTTGACAGAACCATGCCACTCGCCCGGAAGGGGACGGTGTCCAGCGCTCTTTACATGACCTGGCTGGACACGTTAACTAAAGATCTGCCTCCGATTCTTCTTGTCCGAGGAAACCATCAGAGTGTTCTGACCTTCTACTCGTGAAGCGAACGTGAAGTGACTGTGTTACAATCAGTACATATTGGCCAGATTTGTTCGCTGTTGCCAAATCGAATTACAGTATATTTAATATATTGAGCTGAAATAACCGATGCTTCAGAAAAGTTTACTTGTAGATATTTTTAATGTAACAACACTTACCTCTAAAAGGGCAGATAAAATGATGCTTGAAATAAATTTAAAGGGACAGTTCACCCAAGAATGAAAATTCTGTCATTTACTCAACTTAAGTTGTTCCAAACCTTCAAAATAGCTTCTATTCATACAGGTTTGGAACAATGTGATGGTAATTATGTCAACGTTTTCATTTTTGGGTGAACTATCATTTAATGTCCAGTTTTGCACTAACTCTGGGGATAAAAGTTAAACCGTTTAATTTGTCTTAATCCACAACATTGATGACATTTTTCATTGCCAAGCCTGAAATGAAGTTCTTGCCTCCTAAAAACAAACTCACTCTGAACATATTTGTGCTTATCTTCATCAAATCTTCAAATGTCATCTGTCCACACTTTATCTATTCAGGCTGCTGTTCTTAGACGCTATCAAATAGTTTACTAAGAACCTACTAATTCTGATAGTTCTGGAGAAAGTGTGTTTGCATGTGTCTTAGTGCCAATGCAAATGTTAAAAGACACTGTTCTAGAAAAGAGAGATATTGAAAGATGCAATGCATTAAATAAATGGCCTTGATTTTAACCATGTAATTTGTGTTTTCCGTGCATTATTTTATCATATATGATACACATGATTATTAAAACAAATTGCAGTTTTGCAGTGCCAAAGTAGCAGCTATAAACTTTGAGAAATGCTTAGTCGGGGTAATAGGAAATGCAACTGCTAACTAAAACACACAAATGCACATATGCCCTTTTGACAGTGTAGTTCATTGCACTTTTTGGACTTTTAATTTAATTAATGATTTAAATAACTTCTGCTCCAAATTAAGCAGAAACTAAAGAAAGAAGCGTAGCATTTTAAATCTGTGTAAAAACATATTTATGGAATAAATTGAAGGGAACATAATATGTCAAAATATTCTCTTAATGTAAATTCTTCATCAGTATTTTTTGTCTTGTTTTCCAGTGCAAACCAAAATACATTTTCTTGAAATGGAAAATGACTTCAAGGCATCTTGTTTTCTGAGAAACCAATCAAACTGAAGTGAGTTTATGATTAAAGCAAGAACAAACAATGAGTCAAAATCAACTTAATTAAAGGGAAAACAAGTTTTCATATTACACTGACAGATATGTGTGCTTGTTTTAAGATTAAACTCGTTTTATTTCATTACTTGAAGACATTTTACATTTGTTGGAAGTTTATCTTGATTTATTGTTTTGATGTTTAGACTGTATCTGTATTGGAAAACAGAAAATACTGAGGAAGATATTCATGCTTTGCAACGTTTAATGCAATGACTTTGGGACTTTCTGTATTGATTTAATACCTGTAAATAAAACATAATGATGCTGTTGTAACTTCTTGATGGATTCATTTGCAACACAACCATTGCTTCACTCAAAACATTAGTTAGACATGTTGATGGTTTAATGTGTTGAGAGAGCCGTTCTCCAGCACCACGGCAATTGAGTTTCCATTAGCACTGGTGTGTGATTAATACCCTCCCATCCACTTGATTTAGGATCCATCACCGTTTTCTGTCAGAAATCCTGTGTGGAGAATGTCAGTCAGTTCCTCCCTTCAGCAGAGAATCAAGACGCACGGAGCGGATCCGGATGACAGCGGGGATGACTGGGAGATCGGTGTCGGGAATCTGATCATAGACCTGGACGCGGATTTGGAGAAGGATCGACAGAGATTGGAGATGAATCGCGTTTTGAGCGTTAAAAGCGCGGTGGAGGGTCGCGGAGAGCTCGAATATAATTGCTCGAGCGCAGGCGCCGCGTTCGACGGCCTGACGAAGCCGTTCCTCTGCAAAGAGCCCAAGAAATTCAAGCTGAAACGCAGGAATTCCACTACGGATACGGATCGATTCCCGCCGCTGGAGATTGTGAGCGGCATTCCTAAAGTATGCGTCGGTAAGCGGCGCGAGGCTCAAGGACGCGGCGGAGAGATGAATTCAGCACCAGCGCCGGTGGACAGCGACGAACCGGCGCCGCTCGGCAGAACCAAAGACGGCAAAAAGGGCAAACCCCCGAGCAAAGGAGTGAAAAGAGAGAAAGACTCGGTTAAAACACGGAAAGAGAAGCCGAGCGATGAATTCGGTCCGCTGTCAGAGAACGGAAGCGCCTTGGGAGGAACGGAGAATCTCATCTGCAGGGGCGGAATGGACGCAGCTATTGTTGACCACATTGTCGACACGAGCACCGAGGAGCACAGCCTGAGGACGGTAAGCTCACATCTTTCCTTCAGAAACCTTCATGTCGAATCACCAAGTTGATAATGCGCGTGTAATGCGTCCGATTGAACCGTGCGATCATGATACCAATCCCGTCATGCAGTCAGACTACTAATGTGTGCAACTATCACGATCCGTTATGGAGGTGAAGAAACGAGCTCGAGGCTGTAGGTTGAGCTGATGGCGGATTTACTGTTTGTGTGCTTGAGAATGGTGTATTGTAATCAAAGGTGCTTCGGTGTCCGTGTCTGATTTCTTCTTTGTGAGCTTGGCTATTTGAATCTCTTTACAGCCGCGAGATTAAAAAAACAAATCAAAAGCGCACCAATCACCTTCCGTGCAATGAAGTCGTTTCGCATGGCTTGGATTGCAATAGCAATAAAAACAGGTTTTCTTTTGTTTGTCAGCCATTTCCTTTGTTAACGCAGCCCCTGTGAATTTCTTCACGTCTGTTGCCAATGGAAACCTAAGCATCAATTCCCTCTGTTTGTTTTGGACAAAGACATACCGCCTTGCTTGAAGCCAAGATGCTTTTCGGGTGTTATTTACAGTTTTAAACATAAAAGACAAGCTCCACCTCCTCCAGTCTTAGCCATTCTGCACTATTGTCCCTGTACCTTTATCTAGTCTTCATCGTCTGTTTGATTACATCTTTAATTGATTTTTCCGTGCATTTCTACCATATGACAGTCACCACTGATTAGCTACTACTAAATATTGTAGAAAGGTAATTTTCTGTAAAGTTGCTTTGCAACGATTTGTAAAGTCAAGTCAAGTCACCTTTATATATATAGCGCTTTAAACAAAACAGATTGTGTAAAAGCAACTGAACATCATAAATTAGTAAAACAGTGTGTCAATAATGCAAAATGATAGTTAAAAGCAGTTCATCACTGAATTCAGTGATGTCATCTCTGTTCAGTTTAAATAGTGTCTGTGCAATCATTTGCAATCAAGTCAACGATTTCGCTGTAAACTAAGTGCCATAAAAAGCGTCATACAAATAAACTTGAATTGAATTAAATCTAGATGTCTTTTTCATTTTGCCTCGATTCCAGTGACATCACTCAGAAAGACACCATTCACAGGTGTATACTGACATACAGACTTAATGCTGTAAGAGTTTGTGTGTGTTCTCCTTCTATAAGGAGGATTAAGTGATTGCTTGATTGTTGAATTTGAAAATACAGAAGAGAAATGTTTTGACGAAATTGATCAAAAAGAAACTGGCATGCTGCTGTATTATACTTCAGCTGGCACTGTGTTTGTGCTCTTTTTCTCTCTCCAGTTGAGTGTTAAGACGCGGTCGGTTGGAACTAACACACAGGAAGCCGAGAAAGCCCTTGAGTCCAGCAACATGGAGCCATGTCAACCAGGAACGAGTGTCAATCTAGAGGGAATTGTGTGGCATGAAACGGAGGAAGGTGAGAGCATGTTATTCTGTGCATTGTTCCACACATATAAAACAATATACTGTTGTAAAATTATCTCCATGCATGTGTTTCCAGTTAGTATCTCACATCACTATTCCTTCTTCACCACATTATGAATGAATCTATTCAAATTGGTTTCGCTGGATATGTGATGAGTGAAGGGCAAGTTTTGTCATTAGCTCCACAGGACTGCGTTTTCAAAGCAGCTGTGAGACGGAAGCTTTTGAAGGAAGAGGAGACACTGGTTGCATATTGATTAAGCAAATTAAAATTGCAGACCACCATCTTAACTTCCATCACTGAGATCAAGCACAGAATGAATCCATTCGAAAATGTTTTAATCCTTTGGGTAATTTTGGTTGCTTTTTAATTATTTTAGTGGGACTCATTACTGTGAATGTTTCTCTTTGATTTCAGGGGTTCTAGTTGTTAATGTCACATGGAGGAAAAGAACCTATGTGGGCACTCTCTTGGACTGTACCAAACACGACTGGGCTCCACCACGGTAAAACACCTTCCTTTCTTCTTGAATACTTGACTTGTAGTGTATATATACTTTTAAATTAAGATTCAAGATGCATTTGGGGGTCTAGATTCGAACCGGTTTTGATTTTAGATCTGTTCATTTTAAGAAAGTTGATTTATTTACATGCACTTATGACTACTTGTTGTTCTTAACCAGGTTTTGTGAATCACCAATGAGTGATTTTGAAATGCCATATGCACGTGGACGAGGTAAACGGATGCGGCTGGCCATACCAGATCAACCAACTGCAGACCCGAGTCTTTCCAAGATACGAGGGCTAACTCACAAGAGGCGCGGTGTGGGAATCGGCAACAAAGGTAGACGAGGGAGTCTGAATCTCAGTGGCTGTAGGACACCTGGATACTACACCGTAGAGGACATCAAATCCAATTCACTTATATGTGGAAAACGAAAAGGCAAAGCCCCAGCTGATCTAGATTTAAGCTTGGTCTCTGAGGACATAAGGAATGGGAATGGGAAAAGGATACGAGCCAAATCCAGGAGCGCTCCATCCACACCTCAGGGTAAATCTGACCCTGTGTTTCTTGATCAAGTTTGTGCTTCCCCAATGCTAATAGACTGTCCGCATCCGAACTGCAACAAGAAGTACAAACATATTAACGGACTCCGTTACCACCAATCACATGCTCACCTGAACAGTGACAGCAAGCAAGAACTTGAGGTGGAGAGCGAGGACAGGCTTTCAGATTTTGATGAAGCGCTCAGCTCAGTACCTTTTGATTCTTCTGAGAACATAATCACCAAGAAGCCCAGAAGCATGTATAAACTCAATGCAGTCAGTTCTCCAAAGAACAGGAAAGCATTGCTTAACAATGATAGCAGTCACATGACTAATGCAAAACTACGCCCGAATGTGGCAAATAAAGAAAGATCCATAGATGATCTGAGTAACCTCCCACTCATTTCCAACATGTCTGTTGTCCTTGAGAACTGCCTCATGACGGATCGTAGTACATCTGTTGAGATGCCTAAGCTTGAAGCGGAGGATGTTATTGATAAGAGGGACATATGTAGCAAAGTTAAGAAAGAAGGGTACACTGAGAGATGCTTAGCCAAGTCTCGAACCAACAGACTCATCAACACTGCCCCTGCCCCTCCGAAGCTGACCGCTATTCCACCTGCCGCATTTTCCACTAAAATCACAGAAGTTTCTTCTCATCAGGCCTCTCCAACTGTTGCCCTCACAAAAGCCAAGAACCTCTCGCTGAAACCCATCAAGCCAAAGATGGAGATTATCGCACAAGTTAACATGGACCACACCACTGCAGTCCTGAGCAAAGACAGTAAGAGAAAGGAAAAGCATCGCATAAAGGAAAGGAATTATAAAGATCCCCGGAGTCCCAAAAGTGAACCAATTTACACCAAAGTTGATGACACAAAGACTATCGGGAAAGACTTTCCTGTGAGCCTCTTGAAAGAGCACTTGAGCAAGCAAGATGTTGTAAATGGTCCAAGTGAAACGCAAGAAAGCCGCATGGCGAGTATCAGAGCCGAGGCTGACAAGGTGTACACCTTCTCGGACAATGCACCGAGTCCTTCCATCGGGAGCTCTGCAAGAATGGACTGCGTCCCTCTTACAAACGGAGATGGAGCGAGTACTAAAACAAACAGCCCTGCATATTCCGACATATCTGATGCAGCTGAGGACGGTGGGTCAAACTCAAGGTCCAGACGGAACTCAACACAAGATCCAAACTCAAACAGCAACATCAATCCCAAAATTCCCTCAATGAGTACCGCTCCCACAGTGACCCCAGGAAAAGAGATCCAGTCAACATCTCACGGCCATGGTTATGAATCCCATTGTATCCCAGTTTACATGCATTCTGGGCAAGCCAATTCCACTTCGTTCCATAAGGTGGCCTCGCCCTATGGTCGGATGAAGGATGATTTGAGAGATTTAAATGAGGATATAAAAAGCTCAGAATCCTCTAGCCACTCAAGTTCCCAATCACAGCTTCAGTATGCTGAAACGCACACAGCACTGGCTCAGTCTTTGTACTATGGACAGTACAGTCGGGGTGTTCCAATGGACCAGAAGGTTCTAATGATACCCAGCACCCACAGACCTCTAAGTGAGACATGCTGTGAGGAAATACAGTATAGCAAGAGCAGAGGTCACGTTAGACGAGGAGCCGAGCAAAAGGAACGAACAAAGGATGAGCAAAAACAGTTTATAAGCTCTCCTCAGTCGATTCATAAAGGGGCGAACTCTGTTAAGATTAACTGTGCAAAACCTGGCTTCATCTATGTGGATTTGGACAAGCAGCTGTCGTTTCAACAACAACAGGGGAAAGTGTCCCATATCTCCATGTCAAAAGAACAAGGGGTCCTCAAGGAATCTGAAGACCTCGGTTTGGAGAATTCAAACTCAAAATCAAATGTGGACACAAATGTAACATTTCTAAATGTAAGTTACTGATGTTACTTATCATTTACTGAGGAAATGTTCTTTTAAAAGACAATAACAGACCTTGGTTTTGGTGGAATAACAATTCAAATCATGTTGTTTTGAGTGCTAGATCCTTAATCATCAAATGATCGAATTGACAGGATTCTTTGATGATTGAGATCCTATTGATTTCTAAGACATTTCCATCCCTTTTGAAATTTTCCATGACAAAGAACGCATTAAACACTAGTTTCACAGGGCTTCTGTTTCATAACAAAGGGCTTCCCTGTAAGGTGTGTGATTTCATTGGTTGTCAGAGCAGAAACTGTTTGACAGTAGATGTTCCTCTGGGTTTAGGCTTCAGAATCTCAGTCCTGGAGCCACTCATATCAGTCCAAATATGTGAAGCAGCAAAATCAAGAGGTCAACAAGATCTCTGAGGAAATGAGTCTGAGTCCAGACAAGGGGAAAGACTGGCACATGCCTCTAGAGCCCGAGTCCAGGCTGGAGGCTGAACTCCAGAATGTCAAGTGTGAGACGGCTGCTGAGGTCATAGAGGAAAGTACCAGACTGGAGGGGGATGAGATTGCGGGTGAGACGTCTGAAGACTCGCAGAACGCAAGAGGGGCTGCGTCATCACCCCAGCAATCCTTCATCCAGTTCCAGCACTCCTACCCCTATTTGCATTTGTGTGAGACAAGCAGCAATGCTTACAGAGTGATGTCTCCAGCTTTGGTGCATAATTACCCAGGTAATCATCTTCTGTACATTGTAAATATGAACCCAAAACTTTCATGTGGTGGAGTTTGTACCACAAACTATTTGTAAGTGTAAGTCGTGTGTTTTCCATTCTAGGTTTCCATTACCCTCTGTATGGAAAAACGGCAGGTAGAGAGGATTCAGAAGGGGTTCAAAGCAGCAAACCAGTGACAGATTCGACAGCATTAGAGCTTCTGTCACATCCTCTTCTGCCATATCACGGCAAATCTCCCGTTGTATGTATCTCACTTCAAAATTCAAGTAAACGACAATGGTAAACCATTTTTAGAAAGGCGTACTTTCTACAACAGGGGCAGATATGGCCCTAAATGTGATCCCAAAACAACATCTGTTAAATATCTACAATATAGAATCCAGAAACACAGCGAAAACATGTAAAGAACATAAAATGAATGCTGGCAAATAGACTGAAACATGTTAATAGAATTGCACTTAAAGTACTTAAGATTAATTACTGTTGATAAATTTGATGGATTCATGTAGGCGCTTTGCATTTTAAATATGTGCCTTGTTGTCCAAAGACAAATTGACAGCACAAAGCTTTCCTTTAAAATGTTTATGTAAAGGTCAGTGGCTTTGGAATTCTAACCAAATAAAACATGATGACCATAGACAGAAGCAAAGTCTTTCACAGATGTTTACACATTGTATTTGTACTCCTTGTACAGCCTGGAGAAAGAGGATCTCCAGAGCAAGAACGCGAGACTGAACGGGAAAGAGAATCCGTTCCCTTCGGACGACACCTTCAGGCGCATCATCTCACTCACCTGGGCATGAGCTACACTCTGGTGTCCGGCCAATATGACCCCTTTCAAGGTGAAAAGGTCAAAAACAACTGAACTATACTACAGTACTGAACTCTGCATTAAAGAGCTCATACAATGAGGAATCAAACTGTTCTTGTAAAAAAAAAAAAAAAAAGTTTGTAATATTCAGACCTCAGAGGTTCTTTTCCAGTCTCATTCTAAACTTCTGTAGCATTCTGACAAGGTAAATAAGCAAGTGCTATTGCCATGTCACATATTTAGAGGACATATCAGTCTTATGCCAAATACACACTTCACAACTCAAGGTTTTTGACTAATCAACCACACACCCTCTGTTCATACTGTCAAGAATAAACTCACCCATTGCTGTTCCTGAGAAAATATATTATAATTTCAGAAAATATTTCAGCCCTGTAGCGTGAGCTTGGCTTTAAAGAGACTGCAGCAAAAATTACCCATTTAATTCTAAGTGCAATAGAGAGTGGGATTATCAATAAAAATCTAGGGAAAATAAATAAATCATAATTAATGAAAATAAAATGTGGCTATGGTAAGAATTGATTGTAATGTTCTGTGATCTATGATCCTAAAGGTTTGAGTTCTGCAGCACTCGTTGCAAACCAGCAAGTGACGACGACACAGACCTGCTCTAGCGGTGAGAAAACAAATGTATTTACCAATGCAGCAAGATTAAATCAATTCCTGTAGCTGAAAGAGTGGATCGTGGCAGTAGGTCATGGGTTTGAATCCCAGGGAATGCATCAGGGTTGCCAAGTCTGGGGTTTAGCCACATATATGGTTTACATTTACACTGTTGATATGTGTTGGTTTTAAAGAGCGTGGGTTTAAGTGCTCTTGATGGAAGGGAAAACTGCAGAAAAAAGGTGGTTAGGCTGGTTTGGTTTTGTTTCACAGATCTGGCAACCCTGGAATGCATGTACACCTTGAACACATTGCAAGTCGCTTTGGATAAAGGCATCTAACAAATGCTTTACTGAATTGATTGATTGAATTAAAGCAGTTGAACATTTTTACAGTCACAGTTTAGAGCTATGAGGTCTTTATACATCATTCATGGAATGTTTATCTGAAACAATTTAGTTGGATTATCGTCTAACATTTTTTAAATATTACTTCTTGTTTCAGAGAACATTCAAAATTCATGTTTGCAGAATGATTACTTGAAATGTTCCTATAACGTTTAATTGTACAATTGGGCTATTTGACCAAATGTTGTTTGATAAATTATGTTTTCATCTACATTAACATAGTTTTATTAGCTGGGTTTCTTACTGTCTGTTTAATCTGCAGAAAACGACGGGAAGATGTGAGATGTTCCTGACTCACGTAAGGACTCACAGACATCAATTCCATGGTGTTCCTCATCGCCTCCATAGGAGGCAGCGACTAATTTAATTTCTAACCAATGAATGTACTAACGGAGGGCTGCAGTGGAACTAGACAAGGCTACACTGAAAAACATTTCCTCTGCTCGTGGATTGGCTACATCTAGCTGTTTGTATGCACTTATATTGTCTTGTAATCATACTATTGAATGTATTTGCTATTTCATCACCTTTGTGTGGTAAAGGACGGGTTGCAATAGATTCTAAGTGACTGTAAGGTGGCTCGCTCCGCATTGACTTATTATTAACATGAATATACTGTTATTAACAGCTTTTAATCTATTGTATCGTATAAAGTGGATGTTAATCAACAGTTCATCTCAGTGCCATACAGTATTATCGTGATGTACATAGTTGTACATAGTTGAACGAAGCTCAACACCGACTATAACAAGCTTATGTACCTTTGTATTGATTCAGTGCAATGTATGGTTGTCTACCCACCTCACCTAACCGGCAGACGTAGTCCTTTGTTACTTCAATAGTAATGCATAACTAAATATGTTTACAAGTGGTTCTCTGGACAGAAAGTCAATGGTGTAGGTTGGTTGAGTCGCGTCATTAGGTTTTTCTTGATGTCTGCTATATCATCAAACTGCAGTTGCTTTTTATACTGTCTCTGCCTTAACATGTTTGGCAATCCAAATAAAAGTCAAGGTTGTTTCTACATGCTGATGGTTGTTTTTGTATTGAAAACCATTTGAATGTGAGGTTAAAATAACTTTCATTAGGAACCATGATATGATGCTTATTGCATCATTAGTTAATATATATTCACAAAGCTAAACACATGAGATAATGCGCTTGTGAATGTTTGCTAGTAAGCTTATTAAGCATCACCTAATGATTAATATATATTTTTTTCCATGTAAATTAAATCTGCTATTGAAATTAATGTTCATAAAGGTAGTGTAAACTTTTATAAACATTTGATGAATGATGAATAGTTTTAGATTGGGTACTGCAAAAACATTTTCGCAGATAATATTTATGAGTAATATTAACAATGTTCACAAAACATTACGTTTGTCTAACTTTTTTTTACTTGTTGTAAAGTTCAGAGAACATTCGAAAGTAACGTTTCATGACATCTGGAAATGGTCAAATGAAATGTTCCTTTAATGTTAGCATAACCAAGCTAATTTTTTAAAATGAAAAAAAAAAAGAATGTTTTTTTCGTTTAGGAAACATAAAAAATAACGTTTTCACAAGGTAACGTCACCAAAACGTTCTAAGAACATTTTTTTTTTAAATCACAATAAATTAATATTGATCGTGTTGTTTTACCGGAGTAGCAGTCGATTCGGTTCCCCTCTCGAATTCCCGTTTCCCCCCGGTTGCCTGGTCCGTGTAATTTCCCCAAAGTAGCCTAATTTCCGCGGATTTGGCAACACTGCCGCATGCAAATACACCAAACACACCTGGATGTAAGGAAAGCAAAAAAGGGACAAATCTCTTGCTACACTCCAGCATAGTAAACTGATTCTCAGACTCCCGTTTATGTTCTATTGTTTTTTATTCATTTTGCAATTGTTCCTTTATTTTTGCCTTATGTCCGAGTTTTTGCAGTTTATTTTTTCCATTGCAAATTAGTGTAATCTGTCCGTGCTGACGTCCAAACTAAGGGGATTATATTACTGTTTCCTTATAGAGCAACAATACATTTGAACAAATACTATTTGATTAATCTGTTTACCTTCTTACTGATAACAGTGGAATATAGTTCCTCATATAGGTCAAAACTATATGAGGAAATTCTAAATTACAAAACTCAAGGTTTTTATCCATTTGATAAAAAAAAAGAGCAGAAATATTTCATTTGCAGATGTTCCTCCAGTTTCCAAGTTGATGGTAAGTAAAGTACTTTAAGTGATAACTTCTCTACACTGACATGTTTTCTCATAGTAAAGTGAGGTAGTGATACACCAAAACAAAAAGTCAGTTCTTGTCAACACATACTTCCACAGCAAGGCATATAATAAAAAGTACAAATAAATGAGCATAAATGAATAACTATACGATAGTATAAAACAGAATAGCCAAAGCCTCAATCACCACATTGTAATCGGTAATAAATCTGATTGAAAAACAAAAAAAGGAAATCAATTTCAAGTTGAAAAACCTCTCATCTTAAAACTAGTTTCAAGTTTAGGATTTAGGACGGTATTTTGAACCATATGAATCGCCGTACATTCAGTCGTGCTTCTTGCGCACGCTAGTTCTGATCGTACGTTTAGTAACTCGCCAACTACGCAAGAATTGTAGAATGTTTGCGTAAAGGGGAACAGACATTCCGAGGGGAACAGAATCGACTGCTATACTAGCAGGAACGGCTATTTAGGGTAACTTTCCAATGCAAACTAACGTTAAAACATCGGTGGTGAAAATAACATAAATCTAAAAACAAATATGAATTGTACTATCATTATTAATCTCTGAAGGGCGCGCATAGTGATGACGTCATAAGCTTTGTTTGGCTGAGGCAGTTGTTGTCCCAGGGTCATCATAAAAAAAATATTGGTCTCAGGACAAGGAGGACTTGGAAAAATCAGGATGTGCTATGACTTCATCATGTAACCGATTCAAATGATTTGCGAACCCGCTTTGAACTCCCGAACTGACTCAAATGATTCGCGAAACCCGCTTTGAACTCCCGAACTGATTCAAATGATTCGCGATTCCGCTCCGAACTCCCGAACTGATTCAAATGATTTGCGATCCCCAAACTGACTCAAATGATTCGCGAACCTGTTTCGAACTCCCGAAATGACTCAAATGATTCGCGATCCCCAAACTGACTCAAATGATTCGCGATCCCGCTACGAACTCCCGAACTGACTCAAATGATTCACGCTCCATACTCCGAACTCCCAAAATGGTTTGGGCACTACCCCAGCAGCTCTGGTATTAAATATGTTTAATGGGACCATGGTTTGGGCACTACAATTCCCAGCATTGTATAAGGAAGTAGTGAAGATCGTTTGCTCTAACTTCCTCTTTTAATTTTGGTAATGTCGTGGCGGATTTAGAACGAGTGCTTAAAAGAATGGCAGCAGAAAAGCAGTTATGTTAAATACTACTGGAGCTTCGTTGAGAACTGAACTGTTGTGGTGGCTGGATTATTGCCTGACTGATGGTTGCCTGACTGTCCCAGTTGAAAATAGTGGATGTTAGAGGGATGCACGGTTACTGTTTACTTTAGATTTAAAACTTTTGTTTATTGTTTTCTTTTGTTTTGTGAATTTGAGACCCAGAGGGTCAGAGGAGAGAGTAGGCCCCTAAGAATCTGGCTTAATAGTGTTTGTTAAAATGCGGATTTGTGTCTGTATCACCTGCATTGCCCACTGTTAATTAAGTTGTTTATTCTTTTCTTTTGTAGGTTCAGTTTGGGTTTCTTAAGCCAGTGGTGGCCACTGAGTTGCCCTCACTGTGTGGATGGTGGTGGTGAGGTGGCCGGGATTGTGTGGTGGTATGATCACTTTATCTTTGTTTGTTTTTTTCCTGTAGGTTTGCAGTGTGATTGCCGTGAGCTTGACTGCTGTGAGAACACTTTTGCTCGTGCCACTTCTGTCTTCACTTTCTGGGTAACCTATGGCCATCTATAGTTTGTTTTCTTTTGTTTATTCATTTATTTTGATTTTGCTTTCATGTATGTATTTGCATCAAAGATTGGTGATGTTTTAATACTTTTGACCTGTCTGAATAAAATTGTGCCTGTTTGTTAAAGTCACCTCATGACCCCTTTTGCATGGTTACTGTTGACCCATTAAGGTCATCCCACCACAAATATAAAGGCTATCATGATCATTTTGCCAACAATGAACTATGGATTTGTTTAGTTTATAATGCGTTTTAATTTTAACTTAAACAAATACAACATATAACATTCAAAACTCATTGGCTTACACTGCATTTGAAGAAAAATAAACACATCAGTTTTCTGTATTCTTGTGCAAATTTATTCAGTAGAATTAGACTTCTAGAATGTTCTTTCCAGTGCAAAAAATAATATTTGTAATTTAATAAGACAACATTTTTAAAGAAGTTTAGTGAAAATATCTTAATATACTTAATATCTTAATATACAATAATGCATAAAAAAACAATTATTAATTAAATAATAATTATTTCCCTCCTCCGGAAGCCCATCAAGAATGATTGACAAATTATAAATACAGACGGTTGGTCTGGGAACGCCCCCGGGAACGCCCCGTCACGTGATTTGAATTTAGCCCGTAGGGGAAAACATTGCCTTGGCGCCAATTGAAATACACGGGACAATCCTGCCGAAGAGTTGCTGTGTCGTTTTCTGTACCTCCAATAAACTAACAAATTATGAATTGAAGTTCTATATCCTTTCTAATAAACATACAGAACCAGAAAGGATGAAAAAATGGCTACAAGCAATAAGTTGTGAGGATTATCAAGGGAAGTGATAGAATCCCAAGACTAAGCATGTGTATGTGTGCAGTCGGCATTACATCATAGGTATGCTACGTTAACATTGTGTACATTATAACGTTATCAAAACTGTGTAAGGTTGTTTCAGAAAGTGGCATACATATATAATTAGCCTTATCATTCGACCTTGTAGCCTAGTGTCGAACCTAAACTCGCATGAAAACGCATCTGCTACGTGATACGCCGTACTAGAAAAGGCCAAGGGTTTCCGTATACCCACTTAAAAAAGCGTGTCTGAATTTTTACACTTTCATTCATAAATTCACACCGTCTGTGTTTGCGAAGCGACACGAATAGAATCGCGGAATCCAGTCACAAATGGAACTTGCTGTATGAAGCAGAACGTCACGGAATTTGGCTATTTTTGAATGAATACATCTACAGTAGAGTTATACAATGAATCAAATATCGATATGGACTAGTGTATGTGAATATTAAAGTTAAAAGAGACTACAATTGTTCTGCGTGTCTCTGGGAATGAGCGCTCAATATGTGCATTTTTGTCATTCAAATACACACGATGTTCGCCCTGTTTTCCCCCACGCCGACTCTGTCCCCAACTATGACTAGATGCCGACTGTATGTCAAGGCGCGGGAGACAGGAACACAACAAGGGGGAGCACTAGGGAGATGTATATGGAATGTTAGGCTAGACCTTTACTATCTCTTTTAATGTAATCACTTTCTTATCAACTATATTTGAGATTTAAAAATCCACATGATTATATAGCCTACAATATCAGCCTCTGGAGTCGTCTGATTATCACCTGATGCGTACTGCCTGCTTAATATGACACACTCTGCCGTGCCAAACAGAAGAAACGCAACGTCATATGGTACAATTGGCCTTGTTTTCATTTTCCCTCACGCATTCCAGCCACTGGTAGTTAATTTTCCCATTCAATTAAATTATTTTTCTTGTTCACTGGCTGCTCGGAGGTATTCATTTTTAAATTTCACGCTGTTGTCACTTGTCGTAATCGTTGCTAAGATACTTGACTTACAATGACTGAAACGACCAATGGGGAGACATGGGGAGAAATTATTAGGCCTATCTACTGCACCGTCTGTTTTTTTATTGTCTTATCATATCGTTCATAGTCTGACATGTTTTTTAGAGGCTATGTGTGTGTGTGTCATGGATTTGCACTGAATTGATTCTCAAACATACTGAACAAAGTGCGTTCCGTATTAGTTCAATATGGAACAAGACTTTTATGTGTCAAATACGGGACGATTCCGTATTATAGAGCATCACATTCCCAGCCACATCCGGTGCCGGAAGTAAAAATTCAATACAATTTATAATTGTTAAGTATAATTCATAAAAACGTAACCATACATGGTAGACTTAAAACCAGCTACGGCTGTACTAAGCGATAGTATATGCTCATATAAACGCCAAAAGTTCATGGGGCACTAACCCTGTTTTAAGATAAATGCCTTTTATTTGCAATGTCTTGGATAAGTACTTCATTACCCCCAATCCCACAGTGATGCTGATTGGTGGAACTTGTGTAACCGTCTGGTTAAACCCCGCAAAGGTCCATGAAGACCGAAGATCATTAATAAAAAAATAAAATAAAATAAAAACCTGTAATGCTTTTTTGCACTGTAGACTTATCAGTGCAATCATGATCTCCTTGGCTGCCATGATGGCTTTTTTCAAGGAGGAAAACAAAAGTGTTCAAAGGGGTGAAAACCACTTCAGTTCGGGTCGTGTAACATTAGTTGAGTGTAGCGTGTCAAAGGGTCATTTTGTGGGTTTTGTAAGGGCCAGCAGGAGGGACAAGACCTACGAAGTTTTGGTGAGTTTTGCAGGGCGGTTGGTAACGTTAGTTAGCATTATCATCCACCTTAGCTAGGCTACTGTAGCCTTCATATGGTATGAGTCATATCAAGCATTTTATAATGCCACTAACGATATTTAGCCTAGGCATACCTTTTGTGCATTTACTGAACATTTGTGTAATGGCAATGACATGTGTTGACGACTGAGCAGTGATTGCAGTCAGGTACAAAGCACTGCACCATTGCTGACGTTATTGTTAACCACTTTCACACACGCACACAATATATAAAATACACGATGATAAATATAAAAATCAATACACAACACCTATATAAAACACTATTTATTTACACGATAAATACTAAAAGAACTGCTATTACTGCACATTCACTATATAAAATAAAATTCACCGGATGAAAAATTTTGCATTGTCGTTGTCAGATTTGGAAGTCGCTCAAAAGGCTCATTCGCAGTTGTGGCTTCAGTTGACTTCAGTGAGGCACGGTGGTTTATGGGATGAGTAGTTCCTTCGCTCGAAATTAAAATATGTACAGTCTTGTACCTTTGACTTTTTTGGATTTTCTCTTAATTTTTTTCACTGAAAATAATATGTTATTTGCTTATGAGTTCAGCCGTAGCTGGTTATCCTCAGACATGCTCTAAAACTCTTTAGATACGGATTTTTCCGAAAGTCAATGGGAGAAATGAATGGGAAATTTACTTCCGGCTCCAAAGCTCTCTCGGGCTGTGGGCGGGACTGTGATGCTCTATACGGAACGGTTTGCTTCCCAGTAGGCTGCTCTGAACTCTCTCTTGTATGTCGGCGTGTAATCACTCAGCTTAACGTAGTCTTTGCCCCACAATGTATTTTTCACTGCGTGAGAACATGATGTGCGTGACTCGTGAGAGTGGCCTGGCTTGTCACAAAGTAACTAAACGAGGCGGGTATTTGCGAACGGTTTTCCGAACACTTTAATATTAATAATAATGATTCCATGATAATGCATGGAATATACGGCATAGCGCCAGTAAATAACAGGGCTAATTTGTGGGGGGCGTCGTAAGGCTTTGGCAATCAGATGGCTATTGGTCAATCTGCTCCACAGCCAGTCACGGGCCCCCTCCTTGCTTGGCCCCCGGGGCTAAAGCCCCACCTAGCACTATTGTTAATGCGGCGGTGACTATTGGCTTAGTTCTCTAATTTCACAACATCTACTAATTTTAAGGTACGAAAAGTATGTTGTTAACAAATAAAATATCAATATTTCCATTCCGAACTGCTTTCCACGTCGAAACATACACGAACATAACCAGGTGAGCAGATCACTCTCTCACTATTTGATTGCCAGTGTTGGGGAGTAACTAGTTACATGTAACGGCGTTACGTAATTTAATTACAAAATTAATGTAACTGTAATTAGTTACAGTTACTAAGAAAAAATGAGTAATTAAATTACAGTTACTTATGAAATTTTTAACGATTACAAAGGGGATTACATTTGAATATTTACACACATCCACATACAGATTTAACTGATTTATTTCCAAAATTGCACTGACTATTCTGAGACATACCGCCCTAATAATTTCCGGGATGCGGAAACACAGTCTGCTTCGTAGAATCCAGTAAAAACTAACGCGGACGGAATATGCCACATTTTGGATGACTAAAATCAAAAGTAGGTCAGTACACTTGAATCAAAACATGACATAGACTAGTGTCTGTGAATATTAAGTCCCAAAAATGCAATATGTGACTCCTGCACGTTCTGCGTGTCTGGAAATCAGGCGCGGACTGGACACCGGGAGAAACGGGACAATTCCCGGTGGCGTGGCAGCCGATTTGGCCCGCTATTTTAATGTCATTATTGTATAATTGCCTGCCGAACGTAGGTTGCTAAAGCGATCATTTGCGAATCCGCCATGTGATAATTAAATCTCTAATAAGTCATGAAGTGTTAGTCGTGACCGCGCGCTCTCCGCGCCTCCGCCAAACGGTTTGGATCAGACCGTTCAGAGAGAGAGACAGAGAGAGAGAGAGAGAGAGAGAGAGAGAGAGAGAGAGAGAGAGAGAGAGAGAGAGAGAGAGAGAGAGAGAGAGAGAGAGAGAGAGAGAGAATAGAGTGGACCGTGGAAGCGCACAGCTGGAGCAGAGAAGAACTACTGTTCAGGGTTTCAGGTCAGTTTCATCTGTAAAGATGCTTTTTTTTATTATTTTTTTTATTTAATCAAGCAGCAGCACGTTGCTCATTAGTCATCACTCAAAATACTATATAAAGGACATCATTATTATCTGTTGTAATGTTACAGTAGTAATTTAGCTGAAAAAAAATCTGATTTTTTTGGGGAATTTACGACAGACAACAACACACCCCTTACGAAAATTAACGTTTTATTATTTTACTATAAATCCAGAGAAAATGGTTACTATTGTTTAACTGTGATAACCAAAAATGTTAAATTATTTTACAAATGTATTTGTTTAAAAATAAATACAAATCCATTTGCAAAACAAAAAACAAAACAAGGTTATTTTACTTTTATATAGGCTAATAAAAGCATGGTCAATTTTTGTAAGGGAAAAACATGACTCGTGTACAGTATGAGGATTTTTCTATAAAGATATTGTAGTATTGTAGAGTATTGTATTGTAAAGTATAGTTTTGTTCAATCTTGAGTATTAAAGTCATAAGAGAGATGGATAACGGGGAAAAATAAAGAGACTGAAGAGAAAAATGGAAGTGAAGGTGCAGTTCAGGAGAGAACTTTTAATTATTTTGCATGTCCCCAAATTAAAGATTTAAACCTTTTTTATGCCAGGTCCATACAAAAAATAGTTTTGTCCATGAATTTGTTTGTATGAGTTTGAATTTTCCAGTCTGAATTTTTTCCCAGTCCACACCTCCTGTAAATTAATGGCAAAGACATGGTTTCATCTACTACACATAGGCCTACTGAAGCTCGCAGTGTTTTCAACCTCTGCCACCTCAATATAGGAGTACACCAGCACATAAACATAATTTCTAGAACTGCTCTGTCACTTCATGCATTTTACTTATTTTGAGAAAACTATCATCATATCATGTACAAAGAGACAGCAGTTTTAAAAAAAACACCAATGTTTCAGGAGTTTATTTTACAGAATATGACACATGCTTATTAGATAACTGTATTTGAGTTGATTTATATGCTTTTATTTATTATTATTTAATTTTAACAAATTTAGAAAAGTAATCAAAAAGTACTTAAAAGTAATTAGTTACATTACTTTAATAAAGTAATTGAAAAAGTTACACTACTATTACATTTTAAACAGGGTAACTTGTAATCTGTAACCTATTACATTTCCAAAGTAACCTTCCCAACACTTTGCTGTAGTCTTTATCCACTGATCATCATCATCCACCAATCAGAACACACGAGAACGCTTTGACCACAGCTGCTGTGCTCCAAAAGCTCTTGCAGCAGCTCAACACTGGTTTTCTCTGAGGTGGTCGGATCACATCAGATTGTGGTTAATCTTGCAGATCATGACTTATATCTACTCTTCCTCTCCCTGCAGTTTGGTAATATAAAGATTCCTCCTTTGAACTCCAACCTCTTCTGTGGGTTTTATTGTTCTGGGTCTGAATTTGGGATCCTGGGGTCTCAAAAAAAGAAACATTTTCAATCTCCAAGGTGAACGTTATGACAACATGTTGGTATACTATTGAAAAAAATACAAGATCCAGAATCAGGGTTCATTACAGTGATTCCTTGATGATTTACAGTTTTTGTGTACGTATATATATATATATATATATATATATATATATATATATATATATATATATATATATATATATATATACACAATGCATGAACATCATTTAATTCAGATTTTAAATGCAATTTTATTGACATTTTTATTAAAACTTTGCCTCTTTTTTTCAGAACTTTTCACACAAATCCAAGAATTGCATACAGAAAATGCAAAATCCATCACATCGCTTGCAAAATGAAGCACCACATTCAAAATATAACAAACACGTCTCAAAAGAAAACATTTGAAAATTCCTTTGCCATAATGTTAATTATTGTTACATTTGTGTGCATTGCATAGACAATTGTGTTGTGTTTTGCAAAAAAAAAAAAAAAGTGTTTTATGAAATTATGAAAACTGAGTCGAAGGCTGATAAATAGGTCCATGGTTTTTCAGATTTGGTGTGTAATTCTGTTTGAGTGACAGCTTTCAGAAGCTGTAATCTGTAAGTAAAGATTTAATGTGTAAGCATTTGATAAAAACTGTAACATCCCTGAATCACTTCACATGTATTATTACAAATTGTAGCTGTATTTTAATTCTGAAATGTAAATCTATATAATCCTACAGGAACAAATCTACAGTCATATTATCTCTGCTGGTTTTATTAAAATTGAGTCCACAAACGAAGGCCAGCGTTTATGAATGAAAAATAACCAAATCTTTTAAAGGTGGGAAGTCAAAATGAAGCAATAGCAGACTGGTTAAAGATTTCTTAAAAGAGAATCAGAAATAATTTAAACCTGGAAATAAACTGAAGTTGGATGAAACTAAACGTTGTTGTTTAAAACGAGTGAGAAAAGTAATTAAAACATCTACTTTGATATTACAGTAGAGTTCTCTTTCTCTACAGACATTTAACAAAACACTGGCACATATGCTGGTTTGCAAATCATCTGAGTCAGTTCAGGAGTTCAGAGCGGGATCGCGAATCATTTGAATAAGTTTGGGAGTTCTGAGCGGGATCGCGAATCATTTGAGTCAGTTCGGGAGTTCAAAGCGGGTTCGCGAATCATTTGAGTGAGTTTGGGGATCGCAAATCATTTGAATCAGTTCGGGAGTTCAAAGCGGGTTCGCGAATCATTTGAGTGAGTTTGGGGATCGCAAATCATTTGAATCAGTTCGGGAGTTCGGAGCGGGATCGCGAATCATTTGAGTGAGTTTGGGGATCGCGAATCATTTGAATCAGTTGGAGAGTTCGTAGGGGGTTCGCGAATCATTTGAGTCAGTTCGGGAGTTCAAAGTGGGTTCGCGAATCATTTGAGTGAGTTTGGGGATCGCAAATCATTTGAATCAGTTCGGGAGGTCATAGCGGGTTCGCGAATCATTTGAGTGAGTTTGGGGATCGCGAATCATTTGAATCAGTTGGAGAGTTCGTAGGGGGTTCGCGAATCATTTGAGTCAGTTCGGGAGTTCAAAGTGGGTTCGCGAATCATTTGAGTGAGTTTGGGGATCGCGAATCATTTGAATCAGTTCGGGAGGTCGTAGCGGGTTCGCGAATCATTTGAGTCCTTTCGGGAGTTCAAAGCGGGATCGCGAATCATTTGAGTCAGTTTGGGGTTCGCGAATCATTGCTGTATATGGATAGGCATTTTGATATGTGATCTGTGAACTCTTATTTTTGGTTTTAATGATGTGCCTTTTAACAGTATCAACTATATTCAAAAACTAAACAAACCGTGCCTAAAAAGTGCACGCATCTACACTCTAAAAACAAAAGGTGCTTAATAGCACTAAAGGTGGTTCTTTGGCTCGTAATCATAGGGGAACCACTTTAAGTGCGATATAGCACTTATCTTTAAAGGTGCTGTACAGCACCTTTGTCAAATGGTGCTATGTAGAACCATAAGAAGTGCCATAAAGCAACTTGATTGTTTACAATTTCTTCAACAAAAATGGTGCTCAACAGTGGTTCTTTTGCTCGTTATAGGGGAACCTCTTTTGGCATTAATGGCACTTAAGCTTCATAGCACATTTGTCAAATGGTGCTTTATAGAACCTTTTTTTTAGGTAGTAGGCCATTATCATGACATATACTACAATGTTTGAGTCAATATGCTTCTAAATGACGCTTTTATACCAAATCGTGGATTGAAAGATTCAAAATCCTGTATTAAAAGCTTACTGATAAACAAAATACATTAAACATTTATAATAGTTTAATGCATTTATTTTAGTTTCAAATATAATCAGTGCTTTTTAACATTAACAAAACTGGCTAAAGGAGTTAGAAAAAATAGAAGGAACAAAATAGAAATTGGAATAAGCCCCAGAAAGTGTAAAAGAGAGGGAGAGAGACTCTATGCACATATTGAGTTGTATGCTCTTTTAATTGTGACAGGAAGTCCAGCTGCATCCTTCATTTTTAAGACAACGCACTCCAGGAAGGTCAGTGTCTTTTTCAGTCCTTTAGGATATTGGAACCCAAACAGAAAATATATACAAAGGATGAGGCCCAGTTCAACCACAGTGTTACGCTAGCTTTCACTATTCTAGACTGTTTTTGCTGCCTCTAAATAGTCAAATCAGCGTCGAGTCGCGTTCTGTGCAGTACCGCCCCTTTAGACAGTAAAAGAAATGGACACAGCGACCCCATTGGAACTCAATTGAGACAAGTGAAGCCCGTTTTTAGCTGTTTTTAGCACTTCCGTTTCTGACGCGCAGACTCAAACTAAGCTTGAGTGACGTCAGCAACCTGTCTGACAGATGTAAATCTTCTAGTAGCTGTGCGTGCAAACTGCCATCGTTAATCTTGCAGAGACGGCGAGCTTGAGCGGGGAGTTCTTTGGCGTGAGTGAGCAGGAGTAAGTATTCTGATTAATTATTTTGTATAGTATTTTAAAATGTAACGCCAGTACGCCATATTAAGTTAATTGCCTGCGAGCTTCTCCACCTGTCTGTACGGTAATGCGACAGAGAGACGTGTGGTTATGACGCAATCGTTAGCCTATTTTTTACAAAAACTGTTTATACGGGGCCATAATGTAACATAGAAGGTAATGGAGCCCTTTATACATTGTTGTGTATCTTTAGAAATAAATAATGGACAAATGGAGTCTTTAAACGCCTCAGATGTAAAGTTATTCGCTGTCAAAGTGACGCCAAAATGAATGGGAGTCAATGGGATGCTAACGCAAGTGAAGTTCTGCTAAAAGATGGCAGCCCCCACCCGACTTCAACTTCCGGTCGAGTTCCTTGCCGCCTGCTGCGAAGTAGCTAACGCTTTATTCTACTAATTTACAGCTGCATTTTGTTACATCGCGAGAGCATGACGGACATTGCATGGACAACTACAGGTGTCAACCAAATGCATCATCTCTCGGAGAAGGTGAAAAAACACGAAAGAGCAAAGATGCATATGGATAGTAGGGAGCAGTGTAATATAAGTGAGTAATTTAAGTAAGCAGTGTAATGTAAGTGAGGACTGTGATATAAATGAGCAGTAATATAAGCGAGTTGTGTAAACAGTGATTTATGTGACTTCAATTATTTCTTATTAAACTGAAATCGAAGTAAAAAGTTGTTTTGGGAAAACCACGTCCTGGCGTCAGTCTTCATTTGCTGTTGCTGTTAACATGCATATAAAAACATAAGGAGAGCAAGAGATTTAATTTATCAATTGAATGGGTGAACTATCCTCATTAATCGAGCAAACATGTGCCCCCCCTGAGAGAACTGGCAGGAGCCGCCACTGATCAAGTATATTAAAAAACTAAACAAACCGTGCCTAAAAAGTGAACGCATCTATAGATATGTAAAAGACAACCTGACTACACCAACATATCAAAAATCTAATGAGATGCGCTCTTTTTAAAAGAGTTGATTTAATGACTAAATCAACATGAGAGGTCATGGACATGTTCCCATTTCTTCAGGTTCCACAACTTGTGAGTATTTGTTTTTAGTCAAAATTGTTTTAATGAATTTTTCTGTCTTTTTTTTTTTTTGGTAGCTGCTGCATGAAGTGAAGATGCGGTTTTTGGAAGGACCTTCATCTTAATCTAGAGACTGCTCTTCAAGTTCTGAACAGTTTAAATTAAATTAAATTTATGCATTTAGCAGTCACTTTTATCCAAATCGACTTACAGTGCATTCAGGCTAAACGTTTTTTACCTATCATGTGTTCCCAGGGATTCGAACCCCCCAACCTTGCGCTTGATAGTGCAATGATCTACCAGTTGAGCTACAGAAACACTACTGTTTACTTCAGCAAATTGACATAAACACAAAAACTGTTCTTTTTTTCCTTAACACAACCATTAGTTGCTTGGTTTGTTGAATGGTTACTCTAATAAATCTATTTATGCCATGGTTTGTTTCCCTGAATATTTTATTCTGATTGGCTAAAAGGTGTGCATTAAAGTAATTTGATTCACATAAATTGATTCCAGTCAGTTTAATTACAATTAATGTTTAATGTGCTGCTGCAATGACATACATGCAAACAAAACACATTTATTTTTTTTTACATTTTTTACAACCTCAGTTGCATTGCTTCACTGCCATTCATAAATCCTCTCCTGCGTTCTCATGGAGTAGTAAATTCTCCATTGTAAGCATACTTCAGAATCTCAGCAGAAGTACTTTGATTTTGGATGCTGCTCTGCTCACATACTAATTAATGATTAATGTTTAAAAGTGAAGTGTAAAATAAATTATATAAATATTTTATTTGACTAGGTAATTACAGTAATATTTCAGTCTTTATTTATTAAGAATATTTATTAATATTTCCAAAGACAACCATCACAGCTGAAATATAATGTTTTGTTTTGTTGTTTTTGTGTAAACAGATATTGCAGATCTGGATAAAAATGGAGCACTGCTAATCTTACCATCTTTATTCAGAGAAAACATGAAGTTTCTCTTCTGTCTGGACAGTGTAAGTTTTGATATGTCATGTCTTTGTGTTGGTGGGGGTGGGGCGTGAGCTTGGGGGTTCAGAAAATTATCTGAACTTGAGTTATCTGAATTATTATCTGAAAAATTATCTGAACTTGAGTTCAAAACTGTATGGCATTCATTGTGATGAGCAGATATTCGAGATGCCATCATTTTAAGCCATAATTTTGTAGCTCTGTGAATGTGACAACAAAATAAAATAAAAAAGTCTTGCTCTTGTAGAATAATGTTGTAATGAAGAATGTTTTACTCTTATTGACAGTTGTTTTGTAATATCAGGAGAAATACAAAGATGTTAAAATTGAGAGAGGGCTGCTCAGTTTCTCACAAAAAAAAAAAAAAAACATTTGCACAATTGAAATGAAGGACATGGAGGCAAAAAATCACTGATGCATTTTTTTTAGCAACTGCCCTTTAGATCTAGCATTCTGCATGCTTTAAATCAGATACAGACTTTTTTTTTGTTTTCAGTGTGGAATACCCCAAGCACATCACTCACATCATGAATTTTGTTGAGCAATACCTGTTTTAACTCTCCAGAAGCCAAAAAAAGCACTGTCCCAGTGCTCAAAATGTGTAATCAATTATCATAATACTTTGATATTTTGTGAATAGTGTTAGTGCTAATGTAAATTTGTAAATATGAGGCGATTGATAATATTCTGAAATGTTGATCTGAATTACAGATCTATATCTGTATATTTCCATTGTGAGTTATATTAATATGGATTTGTAGTTTTGAGGTACTTGATGTTGTTCTAACCCTGCATGGGAATTTAGATTCATCTGTATATTTGCATTATTTATTAGTGATAGATTAATGTAATTTTATAATGGACTTATTTTCTAGTATGTAGATGTAGGTGAAACTGTATTTTCATTATTTATGAGATTTTTTAAATGGTTGGTGTTTTAATGTTGATTTGTACATTTAAAGCCTTGAATATTTGAAATTACAGTAGCATTCTTTCAGCAATAGTAATTATTTTTGTTAATATAAATACATTACTAGTTCAATGCACTTTGGGTGTGCTTTTTTTCAGTATTCATGGGTGACTTTTTTATGTGAATTACATTTTTACATTTTAGGGTCTTGATGTTTGTCAATTATATGAAATATTTAATCCAGAAAGGAAAAAAGAAATAATCATGAATGAACCCCTAAAAGGTTCCATAAAAAAACTTTTTCCTGGTTACAAAGAACCCTTAAAAAGGGTTCTATATAGATCCTTTTATGGGTTTAAAATACGTAGTGCCTGATAGAACCTTTTAAGGTTCTATATAGAACCTTATCTTCTTAGAGTGTAGGGTCGACAAGTGGGGTTATGACGTCATCATTTCAGAAAATATATGGAAATGCACAATTCTCTCATAATATGGCTACCTCAATTATTATGACATGGTTTAAATGTCCAACTCCAATCAAACACACCTGAACAAGCTAATCAAGGCCTTCCATTCAGATCACTAGAAAGCTAGAGGCAGGTGTGTTTGATCAGGGTTTGAGTTGATCTGATCATCTTTGGATCTTTAAAACCCTAATTTACAGAGGTTGATGTTACAGCAATACGTTTATTCATTTTAGTTCTGTTCACTACACTGTTTGCTTCTTCTGGCACACCAAGTCAGTGCCTTTTCAAGCAGAGATCATTGTGAAATCGTAGGTTGGGAGGATGACCGCTCGAGTGCACTGCTCGATGATTGCTGTTGCATTGTGTCTGTTCAGATACTTGAGCATAACAGACGCTACTCTAGGTGAGAATATCTGTTAACTTCATTACACAGCCAGAATGAATGCAGAAATAAGTGGTTCGGGGTTTGGGGTTACTTGAGAAGCTGACGGGCTTGTTGTCCGATCAAGAATTTCCTTCTGATCGAGACTGCTCTGGAGGAAGCAAATGTTCTCAATTTCACTGTGAGTCTGTTTCAGTTTTTAATTAATGCCTAGGATCCTCTAAGAAAAAAAAAGTGTGTGAATACATTATTTTTGGTCCATTGTTGGTGAGAAAAGTAATGATACTAGTGATGTGTCGTTTGTGAACGAATCGTTCTTTTTGAACGAATCTTTTAGGTGAACGAATCTTTTAGGTGAACTAATCGTTCTCGTTCACGTAATCCACTGACTCATATTTCTCGTTCAGTGAAGTTCCTCCCTCCACAGCAGCACGGCGCTATAAGCAGCGCATGCGCAGCTCAGTGAACCGGGTAACAACTGTTTCATCCTGTCAAAGAATTACTCAACCTCGAGCCAATAGCCTTCGAGTATGAGATGTGACAGAGTATTTGATTTGTTGAATGTAGTGAACGAATACGCCCTTCAATGAACCCGTTTCATATGAGTCTGAACTAGATCTAGAGATCTTATCGTTCGCGAATGAAATGACTGAACTGGTACCCATGTCGTTCGTGCACGAGTTGAATGATACATCTCGTTCGTGAATGAAATTACTGACCTGATGGTCAGGGTATATTCTGGCAAACAGTTTACCAATCACGTTTCTCAATCGGCAAAGCACATGTCGTTCGTGCACGAGTTGAATGATTTAGTAAATCTCGTTCGTGAATGAAATGACTGAACTGGCACACATGTCATTCGTGAACGAGCTGAATGAACGGATACATGTCGTTCGTGAATGAAATGAACTGGTACATAGCTTATCTAGTTCGTGAACGAAATGAATGATAGTAAACCGGGTCAGTCTGCCATTTAGCATGTCAATCTCACAAAAATGCAAAGCGCAGTTATAGGTACTGTACTGTGCACATACGCTTGTTTTGATTTTTAGCAACTCCACGTTTAATCCACGATTGATGAATGTGAATATATAATATACAAACTGTCTGACCAAACAATTAAAATGCTATTTAGGCAAGAAAACCTTGTGCTTTGTTCATCTGAACAACTTAATTAGACTTTATATATTGAATGCGATTATACACACATTTTAATAAAGCCAGATCAGTTTTTGCAACAACTGAATACGTTCGTTGACTTAAGACATAACAACATAATACACTTTTTTTTTGCCATCTGCTGGCTTATTTTGTGTAATACGAAGAAATGGTCACTGAACGAATCAGTGAACAATTCTGAACGAATCATTTTGGTGAACGAACTGAAAATGAACGAATCACTAGAAAGAATCATAATTTCCACCACTAAATGATACATTTTTGCCCTTTTGTTCATTCTCGTCTAAAGAAAGTTTGAATTCATCCCGTAAGATAAGTATTAAACTCCGGATGGGTTTACAGAATAAACCGGAGTAATACTTGGACTAATTCACTGTAGGTATAACTTCCGATTCACAAACTAAATGTTAATCTGTATGTTGACGTGGCAAATCGTCTAGATGCACAAACTAAAGCTGACTATCTGTATCCGTGCAGTGAGGCCAGGTCAATGTCCCGACCCGAAGAATATTCCAAAGTTTGCCGCAAGCTGTGTCCATGATGGCCAGTGCCCTGCCACACAGAAGTGTTGCCCAACCACCCGTGGCCACGGATGCAGTGAACCAATCAGCCAGGGCCAAGGAATGGGCCAAGGAAAGGGCCAGGGCCACGGAATGGGTCAGGGTCAAGGCCAGGGCCACGGAATGGGTCAGGGTCAAGGCCAGGGCCACGGAATGGGTCAGGGTCAAGGCCAGGGCCACGGAATGGGTCAGGGTCAAGGCCAGGGCCAAGGAATGGGTCAGGGTCAAGGCCAGGGCCAAGGAATGGGTCAGGGTCAAGGCCAGGGCCAAGGAATGGGTCAGGGTCAAGGCCAGGGCCAAGGAATGGGTCAGGGTCAAGGCCAGGGCCAAGGAATGGGTCAGGGTCAAGGCCAGGGCCAAGGAATGGGTCAGGGTCAAGGCCAGGGCCAAGGAATGGGTCAGGGTCAAGGCCAGGGCCAAGGAATGGGTCAGGGTCAAGGCCAGGGCCAAGGAATGGGTCAGGGTCAAGGCCAGGGCCAAGGAATGGGCCAGGGTCAAGGCCAGGGTCAAGGCCAGGGTCAAGGCCAGGGCCAAGGAATGGGCCAGGGCCAAGGAATGGGCCAGGGCCAAGGAATGGGCCAGGGCCAGGGCCAAGGAATGGGCCAGGGCCAAGGAATGGGCCAGGGTCAGGGCCAAGGAATGGGCCAGGGCCAGGGCCAAGGAATGGGTCAGGGCCAGGGCCAGGGCCAGGGCCAAGGAATGGGTCAGGGCCAGGGCCAGGGCCAGGGCCAAGGAATGGGTCAGGGCCAGGGTCAGGGCCAAGGAATGGGTCAGGGCCAGGGCCAAGGAATGGGTCAGGGCCAGGGTCAGGGCCAAGGAATGGGTCAGGGTCAGGGCCAGGGCCAAGGAATGGGTCAGGGCCAGGGCCAGGGCCAGGGCCAAGGAATGGGTCAGGGCCAGGGCCAGGGCCAAGGAATGGGTCAGGGCCAGGGCCAAGGAATGGGTCAGGGCCAGGGCCAAGGAATGGGCCAGGGCCAGGGCCAAGGAATGGGAATGGGTCAGGGCCAGGGCCAGGGAATGGGTCAGGGCCAGGGAATGGGTCAGGGCCAGGGAATGGGTCAGGGCCAGGGAATGGGCCAGGGCCAAGGAATGGGTCAGGGTCAGGGTCAGGGCCAGGGCCAGGGCCAAGGAATGGGTCAGGGTCAGGGCCAGGGCCAGGGGTTGGGCCAAGGAAAGGGCCAGGGCCAGGGGTTGGGCCAAGGAAAGGGCCAGGGCCAGGGGATGGGCCAAGGAAAGGGCCAGGGCCAGGGGATGGGCCAAGGAAAGGGCCAGGGCCAGGGGATGGGCCAAGGAAAGGGCCAGGGCCAGGGGATGGGCCAAGGAAAGGGCCAGGGCCAGGGGATGGGCCAAGGAAAGGGCCAGGGGATGGGCCAAGGAAAGGGCCAGGGCCAGGGGATGGGCCAAGGAAAGGGCCAGGGCCAGGGGATGGGCCAAGGAAAGGGCCAGGGCCAGGGCCAGGGCCAGGGGATGGGCCAAGGAAAGGGAAAGGGCCAGGGGATGGGCCAAGGAAAGGGAAAGGGAAAGGGCCAGGGGATGGGCCAAGGAAAGGGAAAGGGCCAGGGCCAGGGGATGGGCCAAGGAAAGGGCCAGGGCCAGGGGATGGGCCAAGGAAAGGGCCAGGGCCAGGGGATGGGCCAAGGAAAGGGCCAGGGTCAGGGGATGGGCCAAGGAAAGGGAAAGGGCCAGGGGATGGGCCAAGGAAAGGGCCAGGGTCAGGGGATGGGCCAAGGAAAGGGAAAGGGCCAGGGCCAGGGCCAGGGCCAGGGCCAAGGGAAGGGAAAGGGAAAGGGCCAGGGGTTGGGCCAAGGAAAGGGCCAGGGAATGGGCCAGTGCCCAGGATTGGGCAAGGCCAGCGGTCAGGTTCACAGCCTTTGATGTGGTCAGGAAATTGTGGAATTTGGAGGTCTTTTCAATTCAGTGCTTTATTCATATGGTCTCCCTTCTTGCTACGATCGTTTCGAAAGATTCTTTCCTTCCCTCAAACAAAAATAAAATTGCTTGATTGACGAGTTGTCATTTGGCTGTTTTCTCACAACTGCTTTATGGCATCAGTGTTTTGTGCAAGTTCTCCTCCCTGAGACCTGGGGTCTCATTTATAAAAGACTCCGTAGATTTCATCCTAAAATTTTACGTAGGCACAAAAACTAGATTTTGCATACAGCCAAAAGTTTTAAGATTTATGAAACCATGCATACGCCAGAACCTGCACAAAATCCTTAATCCCTTAAATTTAAGTCAAATGATCCTTTATGTGCTTTACAGATGACAATGTGAAGTCTTTATCCATTCATAATGTTCAATAATCGATCATCTTTGACTCTGTAATGAACCGCTGATTCTTGAGTCACTCTATTAAAATTTCTTTTGCTTCAATAACTCAGTGTGGAAACCAATGGTTAACGAACTGAATAGATCTGAGGTGCAGGGCTCAGACGTCCCGGGGTGGTTTCCAATCGGGCTCCAAAATCTATAACAGCTCTGCCCAACAAGCTGTCTAGAATAGTAATGTAAGATTCCTAACTTGATTTGTGGTGTTCACTCTCTCTTGCAGGGGTGAAACAGATCGTAGTTGATCGTTTGCATTTGTTTCTAAGTCTTGTCGATTCAAGCGTTTTAAACCATTCGCAGCTTGCGCGCACTCATTCAAAGCATGTGCCAAGAGCAGCATTTCAGACAATTCTCTTAAACCGAACTGATTCCTCTTTGGCATATCCTAGCTTCTGAATGAATACATACACAAAATAGTCTCTGCAAGTATTGTTGTGAACACAGTCTGTTATGACTTTAGTGAATATAGTGGAGAAAGAAATCTCCTCTGCATTATTATATTGGATCCGTGCAGTCGTTCTTAAAGGGGCAGCATCCAATAAATACCAGGTTTTCCATTAGTGTCACCTGTTGTCAGAGTGACATTTGCGTCTCATCCACAAAGGTAAAATCGGACCATTCTGTTTTTGCTTCAGTTTTGTTTTAATTATTGCATCCAAATAACATGTATTTAGCAACTTTTTTTGGATACTAATTCAAATGGTTTCCTCTGATTTTAAATGGAGCGCAGACAATTTATTTTGGTTAAATGTAGATATTTCTTCTAGTTATAAGAATTTATTCGATATGTTTCAAAATGTAAAAATTGTTGAATTTCAATTTAGTTTTATTATTTGACATTTCAATTTCACAAATAAATATGCAGAATTGTGTCTTTTTTTCTAATAATAAAAGGACACATTTTTATTTATAATTTGTCTTAAATATCATTCTGTAAAAAAATATGTATATAAATTGTAAGAAAATTGTACGGTGTAATCTGTATTGTGAATTTTATCGCATCATAATTTTACTGAATCGTTAAATCCAGATATGCTTCTAGTTTTTTCCTATCATGCTGATTTGTCCACAGTAAAGTTCAGCCGATGTCTTTTTTTTTTTTTTTTTTTTTTTCTCGCTCGGGGGAAATTCATTTTGGGCTACCAAAACTTGATGAATGCCTGACTGAAGAGCTACCAGGGATTTTGAGATTTTGCAAGCCCTGAGGTGTTTCCCAAAAGCATCCTTAATAACCGCATTGCTTGTGACCGTGGGAAACGAGCCCTGTCAATTTTGACTCAGCGATTCTTTTGCAACTCTTCATTAAACAAATCAATTGAATAACTTGGACAACTGTGCCAGTTGTTTTGGCTACTTTTATTTTGTATTTTGTGTGTCTGGATTCATTTTGAAGCTTGGAATGCAGCATGGAACAGCCTGGAATCCCATTCATTCAAATTTAATTTATATTGATTGGAAGATTTAAATTCAAACAAATTCTGTGGAAAATGTATGTTCTTAAAAATAAAATGCAAAGAAAACACAAATCATATGGCTGGTAAATGTCGGAAAGCATAAAAACAAGATATCAAGTTATATTCCTTTGTGTTACAAAGCTTAAGTATTTCAAAGTATTCAAAAGTATTTAGATTAAATTACTATGGCTTGTTTTACTATGCATAACCTCATCTGCATATCATTTACATGTGAATCCCCATGCACGTGACACCACGTTTAACACAGAGACAGTAGGGAAATAGTATCCCTGCTATGTTTTAAAATAAATACATGAAAATATCCATAAAAACACAATGGTTTCAAATAGTTGTCAGATATTTTAGATGATCTCATTCTTTTACACTGGCCAAGTAAAATTTTGATTTCAAATTAAAAGTATGCAGATTTGCTGATAAGATAAACATTTTAGTGAAAAGTGATAAACGCATATTTATTACAGTGTATTGTCTATTTCGGCGCATCACTGACAAAGTACTGTAAAAAGAGACCATGCAAATCCTACCGTTTTCTCCTAGTCATGTCCTTCAAATATAGTGGAATTTTTCATAATGTTGTAGAGATGACTTTACACGACATTAACACCTCTGTGCAGATGTGTTTGTACAGTAATCCAGCAGTGTCCGCCATAATATCGCAGTAAGTACTCGATCATCGATCATTGTTCACGCTAAAATATTTCTCATAACATGTGGTCTGTAGTTTAGTTTAAAGATTATTGTGCACCTATAGCAATCCTCGCTTTAATAAAAAATAACATCACATGAAAATTGTTTATTGTTAATGAAATTATGCAATTATGTTTTTTAAAATATTATATAATTTCAGTGTTAACTCTTTTAATGCTACTGGAATATTTAATGTAAACGTGTATATCAACATGAAAACAAAGTTGTTGTTTACTTCAATATTTTTTTCTCTCCATGAAAAATAATTTGTAAGCATGGTTTATAAGGTCTGCACGTTGCGTACATATTTACGCCAAGTTTATTTTTTATAACCCCGATATATGTGCATCAAAAAATGTGTACGCAATTTCTATGCCTATTTTGTGCGTACGCAACATTTACAAATGAGACCCCTGGACATTTTAAAGTGACATTTGCCAAGTATGGTACAGTAACAAATACTCTGAACTGGTGCTCTGCATTTAACCCATTCAAGTGTCCACACACACCTGGAGCAGTGGGCAGCAATATCTACCACCGTGGCCTAATTTCATTTTGAATGTAAATTTGTAAATATGAGGCGATTGATAATATTCTGAAATGCTGATCTGAATTTGTATCTGTAATTACAATTCTTTATGAGTGATATTAGTGTAAATTTGTAGATTTGAAGTACTTGGTGTTCTGAAATGTTGATCTGTATATTTCCATTGTGAGTTATATTAATATGGATTTGTAGTTTTGAGGTACTTGATGTTGTTCTAACCCTGCATGGGAATTTAGATTAATCTGTATATTTGCATTATTTATTAGTGATAGATTAATGTAATTTTTAATGGACTTATTTTGTATTATGTAGATGTAGGTGAAACTCTATTTTCATTATTTATGAGATTTTTTAAATGGTTGGTGTTTTAATGTTGATTTGTACATTTAAAGCCTTGAATATTTGAAATTACAGTAGCATTCTTTCAGCAATAGTAATTATTTTTGTTAATATAAATAAATGACTAGTTCAATGCACTTTGGGTGTGCTTTTTTTCAGTATTAATGGGTGACTTTTTTATGTGAATTACATTTTTACATTTTAGGGTCTTGATCAAGTATATGAAATATTTAATCCAGAAAGGACAAAAGAAATAATAATAACCCCTAAGAGGTAACCCTAACCCTAAAGGGTTCTTTTAAATGAATTTGAATCTATATAGAACCTTTTAGGGGTTCCAAATACGTAGCGCCTGATAGAACCTTTTACGGTTCTATATAGAACCTTATCTTCTTAGAGTGTAGGGTCGACAAGTGGGGTGATGATGTCATAATTTCAGAAAATATATGGAAATGCACAATTCTCTCATAATATGGCTACCTCAATTATTATGACATGGTTTAAATGTCCAACCCCAATCAAACACACCTGAACAAGCTAATCAAGGCCTTCCATTCAGATCACTAGAAAGCTACAGGCAGGTGTGTTTGAGTTGATCTGATCATCTTTGGATCTTTTAAAACCCTAATTTACAGAGGTTGATGCTACAGCAATACGTTTATTTCATTTTAGTTTTGTTCACTCCTGTCTGCTCCTTGTGGCACACCAATTCAGTGCCTTTTCAAGCAGAGATCATTGTGAAATCATAGGTTGGGAGGATGACCGCTCGAGTGCACTGCTCGATGATTGCTGTTGCATTGTGTCTGTTCAGATACTGGAGCATAACCGACGCTACTCTAGGGTGACAATATCTGTTGACTTCATTACACAGCCAGAAGAAATGCAGAAATAAGTGATTCTCAGTCTTTGAATATAGTTTTTTTTCTTTTAAGGTTTGGGATTACTTGAGAAGTGCAAGAATCTCCTTCTGATCGAGACTGCTCTGGAGGAAGCCAATGTTCTAAATTGCACTGTGAGTCTGTTTCAGTTTTTAATTAATGCTAGGGGTGCTCTAAGAAAAAAGGTGTGTGTGTGTGTGTGTGTATCTATTTTTGGTCCGTTGTTGGTGAGAAAATCTATTACATTTTTGCCCTTTTGTTTATTCTCGTCTAAAGTAAGCTTTAATTCATCCTGTAAGATAAGTATTAAACTCTGGATGGGTTTACAGAATAAACCGGAGTAATACTTGGACTAATTTACTGTAGGTATAACTTCCGATTCACAAACTAAATGTTAATCTGTATGTTGACGTGGCAAATCGTCTAGATTCACAAACTAAAGCTGACTATCTGTATCCGTGCAGTGAGGCCAGGTCAGTGTCCCGACCTGAAGAACATTCCACTGTTTGCTGAAAGCTGTGTCCGTGATGGCCAGTGCCCTGCCACACAGAAGTGTTGCCCAACCACCCGTGGCCACGGATGCAGTGAACCAAGCGGCCACGGCCAAGGAATTGTTGTGATATGTAATACGTGTGTACGTATGTACGTGTGTGTACGTGAGTACGTGAGCCGGAAATGTATGTTGTACTGAACATGTGAATCCTTAGTAAAGAAGTTCTGATCCATCTCTGATTCTGTAGAGTAATACTTCATGGTGGCAGCGGTAAAACAACCATAGTATCATCCACGTGAGTGTTCGTGACCAGTGAAGCGAGGAAATTATGCCGCGAGCCCAATCTGTTTAACGCTAGATGGCTGTGTAAAGTTACCGCGGGAGTACATTCCGTGACGCGCTCTCTTATACACGTGTGGGATCGTAAAAAGAGCATTGTCTGCGTGATAATTGCTTATCAGTCCGAGGATACAACAAAATACAGAAAACGACAACTACTTTTAACGTGAGTACAAGATACATGTGCAAAAATGGCGGCACATCTACCAATGATGAACTGGTCTGACCCCGATCTGAGTGAAGCAATGTCTTTATTTAAACAAAAAATGAATCTGTACCTCGAAGATGAAGAAATAACAGATGCTGAAAAACAAGCTAGGAAAATATGTAGAGGAATTGGAGATGAAGGATTAAAACGACTAAATGCAAGTGGGCTTAGTGATGCAAATAAGAGAGAGCCTGACACCTTGTGGAATTTCTTTGAAGGACAACTAAAGTTAAATGTGAACTTCAGAATCCACAGGCTACATCTTATGCAGTATAGACAAAAGCCAAATGAGAGCATTGATGACTTTGTGACTAGAGCCAGAACTTTAGCACTGAAATGCCAATTCAATGACGATGAGCTCAATGAACGTTTAGTTGAACTTATCATTGCCAGTACTCCTTTTGATGCTTTAAGAAATGACCTATACAGCAAACCTAAAGGTCATCCAATTGCTGAAGTTCTTGCAGAAGGGCGAAAGTACGAAGCCTTAGCAGCTGGTAATGAACAGATACAACAACTTGGTATGTCACAGACTGAAAATGTCCATGCTGTAACAAGAGGACGAACATGTCAAAACTGCAAACACAAACCACAAGCCAAGGCAATGCCCTGCATACAATGATATATGCTCTATGTGTGGTAACAGAGGCCACTGGGCAAAGTGCTGTAAAAAGAGCAGACGACAGAGAGAGTTATCCAGCCAGCACAGAAGAAGCAAGTCACGAACTCGCAATAGATACCAAAGCCACGCTCGCCCATGGAAAGAGCACAAACGCAAAGACGAGTCCAGCATTAGCACTGTAGAAAGCACTAAAGATGATGAGTATACATACCAACAACACTTCTACTCCATCACCATCAGTTCTAAATGCATGCATAGCATCCATGTGAAACCACCTAGAGATGAGGCATACACAAACCTAAATATTAAACCACCTTTCTTGCAAGGACATGGGTACACACTTCGTCTGAAAATAGATACGGGGGCATCTGGAAACACACTTCCATTGCGTACATTCAAGCAGATGTATGGTGCATCTCCACAAAGCATGGAACATTTAAAACCAGCCTCCAACGTAAAACTAACGTCATACACTGGCGATGTGATTCCCTGCTTTGGAACCATCAACATGCCATGCCAACACAAAAAGTCCAGATGGATAGATGTAAAGTTTTATGTCGTTGATGTACCTGGACCAGCCGTTGTTGGACTACCCACAAGTGAACTCCTCAACCTTGTGACGGTAAATGTTGATGCAATGTCTGAAAGAGAAAATAAGGGACATGAAGAACGACAAACAAAAGTGAGTACCTATCAACACATAAAAGGCATCAAAGAACTAAAAGAGCAATACCCAGACCAATTTGACAAAATTGGCAGTTTCAGTGGCACAGCAAAGCTCATCCTAAAGGAAAGTGCCAATCCATTCATCGACCCACCACGCAAATGCAGTATCCACATAAAGGACAAACTTCAAGATGAGTTGAATAGACTTGTCGACCAAGGAGTCCTGCGAAAAGTAGAAGAACACACAGATTGGTGTTCTAGTCTTGCTTTCAGCACTAAAAAAGATGGATCACTTCGAATCTGCTTAGATCCTCAGAAACTAAATGCAAGCCTGAAGAGGTGCCCTCACAAAATTCCAACTGTAGAGGAACTAAACCCAAAATTTGCAAATGCAAAAGTGTTCAGCAAGCTAGACGCAAAAGCCGGTTACTGGTCGATACATCTTGAAGAGGAGTCACAAACTCTAACCACGTTCCGCACTCCTTTTGGCAGATACTGCTGGAGACGCTTACCATTTGGTCTCAGTGTGTCCCAAGACCTTTTCCAAGCCAAAATGGACCAAATTCTTGAAGGTCTTCATGGTGTAATCAGCATAGCAGACGACGTTGCAGTTTGTGGAGTTGACGAGGAGGATCATGACAGAAATCTGACAAGCCTGATGGAAAGAGCTGTAGAAACAGGTCTGGTGTTTAACAGTGACAAGTGCATCATCAAACAGCAGAGCATATCTTTTTTTGGCAACCTGTACACAGACAAAGGCATCAGACCAGATCCAGCCAAAATCCACGACATACAAAAAATGCCAACGCCACAAAACAAAGATGACCTTCATCGATTCATGGGCATGCTAAACTACCTGTCACCCTACATACCAAAGTTTGCTGATAAAGCCCACAATCTGAGAGGATTGTTGAAAAGTGACTCACCGTGGGTGTGGGACACTGATTATCAGAAATGCTTCGATGACCTAAAGGCAACAGTGACTATTGATGCTTGCTTAAAGTACTATAATCCAGCAGCCACCCTAACACTGGAGGTAGATGCGTCACAGAAAGGCATTGGTGTAGCACTTGTGCAAGACAACCGGCCCATTGCTTTCGGTTCGAAGACGTTAACTGAATGTCAATCAAGATACAGCAACATTGAAAGAGAAATGCTTGCTATTGTGTATGGTATGCAGCGATATCACACATACTTGTATGGCAAATCGTTCGTCGTAGTAACGGACCACAAACCTCTCGTCACCATATGCACAAAGCCTCTTCATGCTGCTCCTCCAAGGTTACAACGCATGTTGATCAAAACACAGGGATACAACTACAGCATTGTGTATCGTCCTGGATGCCAAATGATTTTAGCTGACACTCTCAGCCGCCTGCCAAACCCTGAAAACAATGAAGACATTGAACTCGATGAACGAATTGATGGGCTGGACACCGAATTTGAAGACCCTGAGCATCATACTGTTGCAATTGTAAACTTCTCACCAAACAAACAGGAGAGTCTTAGAATGGAGACTGCAAAAGACCCCAAGCTCAGTGCGCTTAAAGAAATCATCCATCAGGGATGGCCAGACAGGATTCAAGACTTGCCAAAAGACCTACGCAGCTATTGGCCTTTTCGAGATGAACTTGCCATAGAAGCTGGAGTTGTATTTAAGGGCAGACAAGTGCTTATTCCAGAATCCATGACCAGCGACATACTGACTCAACTCCATGCAGCCCACCAAGGTATCGAAAAAACGCGCAGGTTGGCTAGAGAAAGTGTATATTGGACCAAGATAAACACAGACATTGAAAAAATGTGCAGATCTTGCAGTACCTGTGCAGAACACCAAGATGCACAACCAAAAGAACCTCTCATTCCACACAAAACTCCCACAAAGCCATGGCAATACCTGGCATCAGATCTGTTCGAGATCCATGGCCATCAGTACCTACTTACCGTGGACAGATATTCTAAGTATCCATTAGTTGATGAAATGCCCATACCAGTAAGTAGCCATGCAGTCGCACAAAAAATGCAATGTTATATGTCTTTATTTGGTCGACCAGATGAAATAATGACAGATAACGGACCGCAGTACACGGGACAACCTTTCAGGAAATTCGTAACTGATTGGGGAATAGAACATATCACAAGTTCACCACACTATCCAAAAAGCAATGGATTTATTGAACGACATGTGAGACACATCAAATCAATCATAAAAAAAACAATACAACACAAAGGAGATGTACAGATGGCTCTGATGCAGGTGCGAGCGACACCCATTGACGGTGATTTACCATCCCCTGCAGAATTACTCCTTGGCAGACCAATCACCACACTCCTACCAAGTCATGCAGATCCAGGTAAACTGGAACACAGACAGCACCTGGAAAAAAGGATTACAAGGATGAAAACACACCATGACCAATGTAGTGGTAGGGACTTACCACCATTGTTTCATGGACAGAGTGTAAGAGTGTTAGACAAGGAGAGGAAAACATGGCACCAGGAACTGTTGTGGAAAGATGCAAGGAGCCGAGAAGTTACCTGATCCAAACACCAAATGGAAACACAGTCCGACGTACTAGGAGCCAACTACGTGAAATGTATGTAACACACACACAGAAAATACAGAAAAAAGTACAGTTTGCTGAAACACCCCAAAAGGATGAGGTTGAACAAAGCCACAAGAATCCAGTGGAGAACAAAATCACGCAACCTCTTGATACAAAAACAGACAATACAGGTACTGAGACAAGACCAACACGCACAAGGTCTGGACGGGTCATTATCAAGCCAGCCCAATACAAAGACTTTGTGTAAAGATTAAGTAATAGTCAAACAGTAAAAAGAATACCAAATACGGACTAAATGTGTATTTTTCCCGCGTAGTAATTAAACAGATTGTTTGAGTTCATTATAGTTTTAAAGTGCAACATATTGAAAAAAAAAGAGCAATATTTTTGTTTGTATTGGTTATCTGAAGTGTTTACACACTTATGTTAAACAGGGGGGATGTTGTGATATGTAATACGTGTGTACGTATGTACGTGTGTGTACGTGAGTACGTGAGCCGGAAATGTATGTTGTACTGAACATGTGAATCCTTAGTAAAGAAGTTCTGATCCATCTCTGATTCTGTAGAGTAATACTTCAGGAATGGGTCCTTCTATCATTTTAAACCATCTTCTCACATTCCTAATCTTACCTACTCTTATATTTTCATGCATTTCGTCAGTGGATATATATATATGATGGAATTCCATATATTACATCTTTTTTCCCCTTTTGTACTCTAATCTCTTTGGTTGTGACATTTTCTCCGTTCATTTTCTTTTATTTTGAGTAGTTTGTTTTTCTGCCCAATATCTTTCACTATGATCAGAACTCTCCCTTGACCAATACACTTGTTTTTTTTTTTTTTTTTTTTTTTTTTTTTTTTCTTAATCGATTGCCTTGGATAGTCCTATGGGATGCAAATGCGATACTGTACTCTTTTCAAGTGTTAGCATAATTTTGTGTCCATTCTCCATTATTTCTTGGTTTTCTTTTGTCTTTTTTTTTTTATCCTCCATTGATTCCATCATATCTTCGCTATCCCCCTGATCCTTAGATTTCTTTCTTTTTATTCTCTTTTTCGTTATTTTCCCCCAAATATACCTCTGTAAATCCTTCCATTATCATTTCCTCAAAATCTTCATCCATAACTGCCCAACAGCAACACCAGCCTCTCCTTCTCCCCACTCATTAATTTCTCATACAATCACAACCCAATCAAGCACACCTGAACAAGCTAATCAAGGCCTTCAAAATTACTTTAAATCAGGTGAGTTTGATCAGGGTTTGTGTTGACCTGATCGTCTATGGATCTTTAAAACCCCAATTTACAGAGGTTGATGTTGCAGCAAGACATATATTTGATTTAGCTTTGTTTGCTTGTTTTACTGTCTGCTCCGTCTGGCACACTGATTCAGTGTATTTTACAGCAGAGATCATTGTGAAATCGTAGGTTGGGAGGATGACCTCTCGAGTGCATTGCTCAATGATTGCTTGTTGTATTGTGTCTGTTCGGATACTTGAGCATAACAGACGTTATTCCAGGTGAGAATATCTGTTGACTTCATTACACAACCAGAAGAAATGCAGAAAAAGTGGTTCTCAGTCTTTGAATGTAGAATGTGTGTGTTGTGTTTTTTTTTTTTTTTTTTTTTTTAGGTTTGGGATTACTCGAAGCTGATGGGCTTGCTGTCCGATCAAGAATCTCCTTTTGATCGAGACTGCTCTGGAGGAAGCAAATGTTCTCAATTTCACTGAGTCTGTTTAAATTTTTTATTAATGCTAGGGGTCCTCTATGAAAAAAAAAAAAGTGTGTATACATTATTTTTGGTCCGTTGTTGGTGAGAAAAGTAATGATACATTTTGCACTTTTTGTTTATTCTCGTCTAAAGTAAGTTTGAATTCATCCCGTGAGAGAAGTATTAAACTCAGGATGGGTTTACTGAATAAACCATTACACAACCTTAAGAAATGACTGGTTCTCAGTCTTCGAATGTAAGATTGGGAATCGGTAGTGTATATATTAGTAGGTAGTGAATATGTCTCATTATTCTTATTATTTTAAGAGGTTCAAGGTTTGGGATTCCTTTTAAGCTAACAGGCTTGCTGTCCTGTCGAGGATGTTCTTCTAACTGCTCTGGAGTAAGCAAATGTTTTCTATTTCACAGTGAGTCTGTTTCAAGTGAGTTTCAGTTTAAATGATGCTAGGGGTCCTCTTAAAAAAAGAGGATGACATGACAGCTACATCTCTTAGTTGTGGGCTGGCACCAGTGTTAATTTCGTTGACTAAATATTTTCGTCATTATTTTCGTCACGAATATATTTTTGCTGACGAAAACGAAACGAAAACTAAAATAGAAGGCACTGATGGAGACTAAAACTATGACTAAATTGATTGACATTATCGTCAACGAATAAAGGACGAGACGAAAATAGACTGTGACGAAAATCAAATCAGCAGACGGGAGAGATGCGAGGAATGAACAAAAGAACCGGCAAAACAGAACAGACTGCATGAGAGAAGAGAACCAATCAGAGCCTGACTTATTGAGACGTGAAGCGAAGGTTTTCAGTTTTTATGAGCTCCCGGGAAGTCGGCATTCGAAGAGGTGATAGGGACTTTAAGCAACAGCCTCTGGTGGAACGGCAACGGCATTCTGGCGTTGTATTGCGCCTGCGCGAATTTAACTGCTACTTTGTGACGTTCTAATTTAACGGTCTACTACGGGAGAACAGCTGATTTGCCGGAGTCGCTACAACGTGAGAGGTTAGGTAATTAAATGTTATGTTTTTAGACTTATTTACATCATACAATATTAAAAACTCCTCTTCTGACAAAAGATTGTCATTTAACGCCAAAAGCAATCCTTCTCTTGCTTTTTTAAATTATATATTTTTTTGGATCTCAATAAATGAATTAATGCTGCGTTGCGCTGTTCTGTTTTACCGTTGCTTAGTGACTTTTACCTTCTTGGCTACAGCGGTGTGACGGCAAACTTCCGGTCGCTGTAGCCGTTCCATTCGCAGCTGTTGCTTAAAGTCCCTACTGTCTAAAAGAGCGACAAAATGTCCACAGCTCACTTCACGTTTGACGACGAACAAAACAAAACAAAGTGTAAAGCACGCAGAGCGCTCATTCGTGGCAAGAACACAACCAATTTGAAAAGACATTTACAGACGAGCCACCCGGACATTTTCTCAAATGTAATTTTACAACGATGTTCTTTTGTTTATTGAGCTAAGCAAAATTGGAATAGTGCAGTGCGTAGATGTTGTAGCATTAAATATTACGAACTGAAAAGTACTGTAAAATAGCCCCTTCTTCAAGTTAGATGAGAGCACAATACTAATACGTAATATCATGATAAATACATTTGATTAATACTAATGTTTAGTATATTTTATAATGTTCTACTTGTTGACAATATCACAAATATTTCTATATTAGTCATGTGAAACATGAATGTTCACATCCTATCATTATACATACAAATCTAGCAATATTGTAGTATTTAAAACACAATATTGCTAGACAAATGAATACCTTATAAAATCTTGTTACTTTTTTTATCCACCTAGCTGCCAACTTATTAAATATTTACTTTAAATGTATGCACTTATTGTTCAGCTCAGCTGTAAGCTTTAAGGTCCTGGACCTAACTTTATTTTTCTTTTATTGATGGTCAATTGGCAGCTAGTTATTGTTTACATTATCATGACAGTGTTTGTTGCTGCATAAAAGCTTTTGAATCGAAATAAAGACACAGTTGTGTTGAAATAAAGTTGAATTTGTGTTTTATATATTTTGGTTAAGTTTGTTTCCTATAAGAGCTGTAAAAAATTTTCTAGTAAATCTGTTATTGATTTTAGTCTTATTTTAGTCGACTAAAATACCAAGCAATTTTAGTCGACTAAAATACCAAGCAATTTTAGTCGACTAAAATAAGACTAAAATTAAAACAAATCAGATGACTAAAACTTGACTAAAACCAAAAGAATTATAGTCAAAAGACTAAGACTAAAACTAAATTAAAATTTTGTGTCAAAATTAACACTGGCTGGCACAAACTAAAGCTGACTATCTGTGTCCATGCAGTGAAGCCAGGTCAGTGTCCCGACCCGAAGAACATTCCACTGTTTGCTGAAAGATGCATCCATGATGGCCAGTGCCTTGCCACACAGAAATGTTGCCCAACCACCTGTGGCCATGCACGCAGTGAACCAAGCAGTCAGGGCCAGGGAAGAGGTCAGGGCCATGATCGGTGATATGGTCAGGGGAAATTATGGACTTTGAAACTTTCATAGGAATTTTGCATGACACATTCTTGAGGGCTTTTCAATTCAGTACTTTATCCATATGCTGCCTCCCCTTTTTTGCTGCGACCATTAAAGATTTTCTCCCTCCTTCCCTGAAATAAAAAGAAAATTGCTTGATTGACTAGTTGTTATCATTTGGCTGTCTTCCCCACAACTGCTTTCTGGCATCAGTGTTTTGTGCAAGATCTCCTCCCTGAGACCTGGCTATTTAAAAGGGATATTTGCCAAGTATGATAACCCATTTTTTTAAGACATGAATCCCTGGTCACAGTTTCGCAAGGCCATCGATTTCAGAATGACACAGGCAGGCACTGCTTTGGTCTGCACAGCGCTACATGACGTCGAACACACCTATTGGTAACACGACATGATGGCTGTACCACCTAACCATTGCAGATTCATTTCACAGTTCATAATAGGTTGTTAACTTTATTTATTTTCATATAAAAGCAACAGAACTTGAATTACATCCAGTTTATTAGCAACACTGTGCACAAGTGTGAATGCCGATAGCCATCTTTGATGTCACAGGTGTCAGATCCATTACGAGAAGAGAGATCTGTCTGCTTTGATCACTCCTCCTCTCACTGTAGCCTCCTACTCTCCCCTACATTTCAGGCGAGGCAAGGGACATCTCAAACAAGCCTATTGTTTAAAGGCAGCATTCAGTTCATCCAAACCCAATTAAACACACCTGAACGAGCTAATCAAGGCCTTCCATTCAGATTACTAGAAAGCAACCGGCATGTTAGTTTGATCAGGGTTGGAGTTGACCTGATTGTCATTTAAAAACCCATTTTACCAAGATTGATGTTGCAGAAACACATTTATTCGTTTTAGTCTTTTTTCCACTTTACAGTCTGCTCCTTCTGGCATACAAATTCAGCGCATTTTACAGTACATATCATTGTGACATCATAACCTGGGAGGATGACAGCTCGAGTGCATTGCTCGTTGATTGCTGTTGTATTGTGTCTGTTCGGATACTTGAGCACATCAGATGCTACTATAGGTAAGAAAATGTTTACTTCATTACACAGCCTGGAGAAATGCACAAATAAGTTATTCTCAGTCTTTGAATGTAGGATTTGGAATGGTTTTAAAATGCTTTTGATTCGAAGATAATACATATGTAATAAATAAGGTTTGGGATGGCATGGGAAGCTGATGGGCTTGCTTTCCCATCGAGGATGTTCTTCTGATAAAGACTGCTCTAGACTAGAGGAAGCAAATGTTCTGTTCTCGATTTCACTGTGAGTTTCAGTTTATAATTGATGCTAGGGGTCCTCCAAAAGAAGTGTGTATACATAATCTGTTTTTGGTTTGTTGATGATTAGAAGAGTAATGATACAATTTTGTCCTTTTTGTTTATTCTCATCTAAAGTTAGTTTTAATTCATCCCTCAAGATAAGTTTTAAACTCAGGATGGCTTTACAGAATAAACAGGAATAATACTTGGACTGTAATTCTTGTTGTAGGTATAACTTTATTTTCATGAACTATAAATGTTTCTTGCTGTATATTGATGCGGCATACCATCTTAATGCATAAACTAAAGCTTGACTATCTGTGTCCATGCAGTGAAGCCAGGTCGATGTCCAAACCTGAAGAACATTCCACTGTCTGCTAAAAGCTGTATCAATGATGGCGAGTGTCCTGCCATACAGAAATGTTGCCCAAACACCCGTGGCCATGCATGCAGTGAACCAAGCAGCCAGGGCAGCGGCCAGCGAGGCGGCCAGCGCATGGGCCAGGCTCAGGAAAGCGGCCAGGGCCACGGTCGTGGTCTGGTTCACAACCAGGGTCAGGGAAGCATTCAGGGAAGTGGCCAGGGTCGCAGCCTAGGTCATGAAAGCGGCCAGGGTCAGGGAAGCATTCAGGGAAGTGGCCAGGGTCAGGGAAGCATTCAGGGAAGTGGCCAGGGTCAGGGAAGCATTCAGGGAAGCGGCCAGGGTCAGGGAAGCATTCAGGGAAGCGGCCAGGGTGAGGGAAGCGGCCAGGGTCATGGCCAGGGAATGGGCCAGGGCCAGGGAATGGGAATGGGCCAGGGCCAGGGCCAGGGATTGGGAATGGGCCAGGGCCAGGGCCAGGGAATGGGCCATGGTGAGGGAAGTGGCCAGGGAATGAACCAGGATCAGGGAAGTGGCCAGGATCAGGGAAGTGGCCAGGGTCAGGGAAGTGGCCAGGGTCACGGCCTGGGCAAGGCAATGGAACTGGGCATGGGCATGGGCCAGGGAATGGGCATGGGCCAGGGCATGGGCCAAGGAATGGGCCAGGGCATGGGCCAGGGCATGGGCCAGGGAATGGGCCAGGGCATGGGCCAGGGCATGGGCCAGGGAATGGGCCAGGGCATGGGCCAGGGAATGGGCCAGGGCATGGGCCAAGGAATGGGCCAGGGCATGGGCCAAGGAATGGGCCAGGGCATGGGCCAAGGAATGGGCCAGGGCATGGGCCAGGGCATGGGCCAGGGCATGGGCCAGGCATGGGCCAAGGAATGGGCCAGGGCATGGGCCAAGGAATGGGCCAGGGCATGGGCCAAGGAATGGGCCAGGGCATGGGCCAAGGAATGGGCCAGGGCATGGGCCAAGGAATGGGCCAGGGCATGGGCCAAGGAATGGGCCAGGGCATGGGCCAAGGAATGGGCCAGGGCATGGGCCAAGGAATGGGCCAGGGCATGGGCCAAGGAATGGGCCAGGGCATGGGCCAAGGAATGGGCCAGGGCATGGGCCAAGGAATGGGCCAGGGCATGGGCCAAGGAATGGGCCAGGGCATGGGCCAGGGCATGGGCCAGGGCATGGGCCAGGGCATGGGCCAAGGAATGGGCCAGGGCATGGGCCAGGGCATGGGCCAAGGAATGGGCCAGGGCATGGGCCAAGGAATGGGCCAGGGCATGGGCCAGGGCATGGGCCAGGGCATGGGCCAAGGAATGGGCCAGGGCATGGGCCAAGGAATGGGCCAGGGCATGGGCCAGGGCCTGGGCCTGGGCATGGGCCAGGGCCTGGGCCTGGGCATGGGCCAGGGCCTGGGCCTGGGCATGGGCCAGGGCCTGGGCCTGGGCCAGGGCATGGGCCAGGGCTAGGACATGGGTCAAGGTAGAGGCCAGGGCATGGGCCAGGGCAGTGGTCAGGGTCAGGAAAGTGGCCGGGGCCATGGTCTGTGATGTGATCAGGGTAACTGTGGACTTTGAATCTTTCATAGGAATTTTGCATAACAAAATTCTACAAAATTTAGCTTTGACTGTTAAGAAAGATTCTTCCCCTCCTTCCCTCAAATAAAAAAAAATTGCTTGACTGAAGAGTTGCTTGTTATCATTTGGCTGTTTTCTCACAACTGCTTTCTGGCATCAATGTTTTGTGCAAGTTCTCCTCCCTGAAACGTGGACATTTAAAAGTGACATTTGCCAAGTACAGTAAACCATACTGAATTGGTGCTTTGCACTTATCCCATCCATGTGTGCACACACACAGCAATGAGAAGTGTACTCCCACCCGGAGCAGTGGGCAGCTATATCCAGCACCCGGGGAGCAACCAGAGGTTCAGTGCCTTGCTCAAGGGGACTTCAGCCATGGGTATTGAGGATAGAAGAGAGTGCTATTCATTCACTCCTCAACAACCCATAACTCCAGCCAGCACTGACATTCGAAACCTCTGACCTTCTGGTCAGGGCTTGAAAACGAAAAGAAAATTCAATCGGTTCACTCCGAGCAGAATCGATATTTTAACGTTTCTGTTCCTGCGTTCCTCTGAATTATTACCGTTCTGAAACTGGTTCAGATGGAAAAAATACCAGTTAATAACGTTATTTTTTTAAAACAATATTATGTGTCTATAATTTGCCTAATTATAATGTAACACTTTTCGTTTCTATATGCAGGCTTTACAGTTCTTACCGTGAGCTAGGTCGTTGGCTTTGTTGGAAGGAGGACACCGACAGGGAGCTTGGCAGGTCATGACACTTGATTTATTAAACATGAAGAGGTGAACATTAGAAATTAGCCACATCTGATTACACAGTGTGCGTAATTTTTCTCTCCCTATCTACCTCTCATAATTGCACGGAGTGCGCGCAGACTATTCTCTCCTGCGATTCTAATAGTGGGTCTCTGTTCTCGCGATATTACCTTCATATCTTATTTAAAGTTATAGAACATTAATTTTAACCTTAAATTTCACTCCCTACAATAATAGTGATGTAATAATATTAAAGTACAGCGTTTTATTTGCTTGAAAAGAAAAAATTGAGATCTAAGGTTAGTCAATAACCCTCTGTGGTTAGTCATATTTTCTAGATTTTGGCCAAATGTAGGCTACAAAAAAATAAATAAATCTATCAACACTTTAAAGACATTGAAGTTTTTAAGATACTTAAAAATATTTGCTGCATTGTAAAAAAAAAAAAAAAAAAAAACCGGGATGTAAGATTGCGTTTTGAAAGTGAAAAAAAAAAACTAAAGTTGGGGCATTGCATTTTATTAGCCCCTATTATTTAACGAAATAATGAAGGCTTAAATGCCTGTAGTCTAAAGCAAAATGTTTACAAACATTATAAAAGCAGCTATTAGTTTTTCTCGGCTTTAACAGCACAGTGAGGCGCGGTCACTCTGAATGCAATATGTACAACGGAGCAGTCTAACCTTTTATTTGTTTCTTTAACTCTATTTTATTTTGTTAATGTACAGGCTTTAATAAAGCAAAATTATGTAAGCCTGTATGGGTTTGTTTTTCAGTTTTCTCCATTCACCGAAGTGCTACAGATGTGTGATCTTTTGAATTCATCTCACACTATCCTCAGATAAACTCTTAAGTGTGCACATTTGCATATGCGTACTACTGGAATTCTTGATTCATTGACAGCAAATTTCAAATATTAAATGGAACGATAAAATAACGTTGTTAACCGGTTAATGGCCATTTCAAATTTTCGATTCTGTTCGGAACTATGAAATTTGATTTAGTTTCTGTTTCTGTTCCCTTCAAAATTTCGTTCGTTTCCGGTTTTTGTTTCCGTTCCTTGAACCGGTTCAGAGCCCTGCTTCTGGTGACAAGTCCAATTCTCTAACCATTAGGCCACAGCTCCCGTTTTGTGAAAACTTTGGAGTTTGCTTGATTTTGTGATGAATTCAGCTATCGCAGAATCTCAAAATCTTGGAGGGACTGTATAGTTATTAGTAGGGCCGGGCCTCGATTAAAAAAAATAATCTAATTAATTAGAGGCTTTGTAATTAATTAATCGAAATTAATCGCATTTTAATCGCACATAAATATTTGACCTGAGAACAGTGACAAGTAATTTTTTTTTCACATGGATTTATAGTATACCATTGACTAATGACTGAATACATTAGCTTAAGCAACAAAATATTGTTTATTTTTGTTCAGCCAAGTCTAGCAGACCAGTGCAATTTTTGCCATGAAGTGTAGCAATAGCATATTTAGAAACAATTTAGAAATGGTACATTTCAGAAATTCAGGAAGCTTATAGGTGCTGGAACCTTCTGTAAAGTGTTTTTTAAGTAAAACACAATACTGTCAATTACATTCAGAACATTGGAAACCCTGACTATTAGAAAACATCTCTCTGTTGCTTCAGAGGCCATAACATACTAAGTCCAACTCTCAATAACCTTGGCCAAAACAATAAAGATTTCAACATAAACTGTTGCACCAACAAAATAATACATAGTTCAACATAAAGTGTAAAGTCCACGCTAGCTGCTATATGTTTTGCGTTGAGGTGATACTTGAGGCTCGATGTGCTGCTGCGGTGATATGCGAACGCTAGTTGGTGCTCCAGTATAATCGGTCCCGCCGAAACTCATCCAGTGAGAAACGTTCCGCGGTGCAAAAATAAGTTATTAAAAATGCGGGAATTTTTTTCTGTAATTAATTAATCTTAATTAACGCGTTATTTTTTGTGTAATAAATTAATCTCAATTAACGCGTTAAAGTCCCGGCCCTACTTATTAGATAATGGATGTAATTACTATAGATATATCTGTTACATATTACTTTTAACCAAGTGTAATCCAGTACAATAAAATATTCTTTTAATAGAATGTTATAGGTTAGTTATTGCAAGAAAGCTAATTTAAATTAAGCACTTTTGGTTTCAAGAACTCTTATTTTGGTGCATCACAGTTTGCATGTGTTTGTATTTCCATACTTGCTGTATGTGAGCGTTGTTGGGGCCATGATGAAGTCCTCCAGGTTGCTCAGATGGTTTGTTTTAGCCAGAGCAAAGATGAGCTCGGTCTCTACATACGACTCTCTGGCTTTCTTTCTTGCCATCTGAAGAAACTTCAACAGATCCTCCCAATTCACAAATATTTTCATATTAAAGATAACTTTTATGGAAGATATTTATTAATAAAGATGTTTTTTATTATTATTATTAAGACTTGAAGCCCTGGTCACAGTTTTCGCTAGGCCATCAATTTCAGAATAACACCGGCCAGCACTGCTTTGGTCTGCGCAGCGCTACATGAAGTCGAACACACCTACTGGTAACAAAACATGATGGCTGTACCACCTGACCAATTCAGATTCATTTCACAGTTGATAATAGGTGCGTTCGACTTCAAGCAGAACTGCGCAAACTGATCGCAGTCTGACTTGAAGCAGTGCATATGGCGCGCACACCGTGCGAAAATAGAACGACTGATCGAACGTCTATCCGAACGTCTTGAGCTTTGAGCGTATTACTCCGTGGGTGACCCACGTGACGACCAGACGTGACATCAGCGTCTTGAAATTAGCTATTTTTTTAAACATTTAAGGAGCCAAGCAACTGTGTAAAGACTATAAATGGACATTAAAAGCATTACAATAAAGTTCTTTTATACCTAAATGAATTCTCAACCATTTCCTGCATCCCGCTGTGCTTACCTGCTGTACTTGCTGCTCTTCTTAAGTACTTAAAGAAAATTGTTGTAGGCTATTCTAAGTTGTTCTGAGTGATAAATTGAAAACGCTTCCACCTGTAGGCTATATCATGACTAAACAAAATATCGTAATTTACTTGAGGTTCTGCTATAATAACAACAATAAATATAGCTGCAAGCAGCGATGTCGGGCTCAAGCCATCAATGCAACGCTACCCCCGGTGGCATCAGGAAAACTGTGCCCAGCGGGCATAAGCATTTACAGTAACCCTCTGACAATACAATTTTAAGGGATGCGGCAGTTAAAGGGTTAATCCGACCAATCTAGACTTTGAAATCACATACACAGAACAATATATATAACTTTAGTAACACATTATTTTTCTATTTATAAAAAATTTATAAGGTGTGCATTATAGCCATCACCTATATGAACACATTACAATTGTTTTGTGACTGCAAGTCTTTCTTCTCAAATGCTATTGAGCTTCAAATTTGCATTTGAGCCCATGTGAAATAGTAGCATAATTTACATATGACTTACAGTTTGTTGTAATAAATATCAAACATTCAAATTAATTGTGCATTATAGCTGTCACCTAGATGAACAATTACAGTTGTTTTTGTAAGTCATTCTCTTCAAATGCTACTGACGTTAGAAAAGTGTATAACAATATCACATGTAACTTTAGAGACCGTCCCTAAATTTGAGACTCTCGAATGTCCATTGTCAAGACAGCTTTATGCCTGTTTTTTTTTTTCTTTCTTTAGTTTTCTTTTCTCTGTACCGGATTGCTGATGTCCTATACCCAGGCATAGATGTCCATCCATCAATTACGAACATTCAGCCGCAAACATGTGGTGTGATCTGTCACGAGCGCGGATGGGAGAATGGCGCATGTTTTTTTTTCTTTTTTTTCTTTTTTTTTTTGAGCAACTGGGATGGTGCCCCTTCTGGGATTTGGTGCCCTGCGAATACTGCATACTCTGCATATAGGGAGCGGCGGTACTATCTGGAAGATATATTCCTCAAACCATCGTACAAGAAGTGGTGATGCTAGTCCTTCAAGAATCGCTCAAAAGCTATTTAAGTGTACAATTTCCTTTTATTGCATCTTGAAATAAATATTTCTGAATTCTGAATCAAACTGGGTTGTGTTTATTTATTTATTTATTTTATGAGACAACTGAGACTTTAATCTCCTTTGTAATATATGTGCTTTTAAACCAAGAACAATTTATTTATAGATGTATTACTGCTTTATAATGACTATTATTAAGCGAAAAGGCTTTATAATCATGAACTATTTACTAATGCTTAGCTAATGAGTGCCATTATTATAAAGTGTTACCAATGCATTTACTAATGTTAACAAATTAGACATTATTTTACAGTGTTACCAAATCCTTAAATAATTTATTAGTGTTTTGTAATGATTTTAATAACCTATAAGCATTTGTGAAATAGTTTTGCTTGCATTGCAGCTTTATCTGTCAGTTTAAGAGTTTTACTGTTACATCCATGAGATTAATAAATGTCATGTCACGTCACAGTTTGTCATAGGTCAGTATCAAATGAGTTTTAAATTATTATTTGCAGCATAAATAAGGATTCTTAGGATGTTTTTAAATCCCTAAAACTGCCAGAAAAGGATAAGGCCTAAGAGATTTCTTAACCTGTAATGAAAGGAAAAAAACGCCACCATTAGCAACAACAAAAACAATAACAATTTAAAATACAGATATTTTTTTCCTGATTATTAAAGGGATGATAAGGTCTCTCTCTCTCTCTCTCTCTCTCTGCCAGACAGCCCCTCCCTACAGTCCACACACACTGTCAGTCACCAAAAATTCACAGTCACCAACCCCCTCACACTCCCCCTCCCTCTCCCCCTCCCTTTCCTCACACAGACAGAGTGGCCAGAGTGAGATCATGTCAGTTGAGAAGTCTGACAGTTTTCACATTTTCTTTTACCCATACAGTGTTGTAAAGTCGTGAAACTATGCATATTTCCTCAGAATTATTTGATATCTGTATGAAAAAATGCTTTGAAGTGTTTGGAAGCTGCAATTTAAAAATACAAGACAATTAATGTTTCCCTTTTTTACTGTCATTTCAAAAAATCACCACGACAAAACCGTTCAAGCTAACCAAAATCTGTTCGCAATTTAAGTTCCTCGATGTTTTTTCTTCATGTAGACAAAGTTTGGTGTGTATAGTGTACTTCCCCTGTGAGGAGTATTCATTAATTCACAACTGTAAAATCTCAAAAAATACACATTAAAATCAAAATAGCCGACTTCCTGTTGGTCGTAGCTGATAACTGTGAATTAGAAAGTTGTCCGTCTTGATAAGAACAATTTATGTACCAAGTTTGGTGTCTGTAGCTAAAACTAACCCCCCCACTTTTGACAAAAGGTGGCGCTATAGAGTGCCTCATTCACGCCCTTTTAAAAGCTTTTGCCATTGTCTAGCTATCACTAATACTGATATGTGTTTTGAGTTTCATGTAAATCTGAGGTTGTTATCTGCCTCAAAATCACCATAACAGAATATTCAAGTTTGACACGTTGCCATGGCAACACTATATCAGATATCAATATCCCCACAACAGATTTTCATCGGCCGTGTTTTGTCATTATTCTGATGAAGTTTTAAGCAAATCGAGTAAAAATAAGATGCTGAATTCAAAGCATTTGGAAAATGACACACTTCCTGCTGCCAGTTGGTGGCGCTATAACGTTGACTCTTAATAGTCACATATATACAATCGGTATCATACAACGAACAAACCCATGAAGTTTGATCAAATTCAGGAAATGTATGTGGATGTTATTAGACATTTCCTATTTCTCATTTCTCGCCATAAGTTCCACGCCTCGCCACGGGCGAACCGTTCGAGATATCAAAAATCCCCTCGCAATTTTTCATCCTCAATGTCTTGAGATCATGTTCACCGAGTTTCGTGGCGAACGGGTTGAAAACCTCAGAGGAGTATTTCAAATTCCAGAGCATGCTTTTTTTAAACAGCCCTGAATAGCTGATTTCCTGTTGGGCGGAGCCTATGACATAAAGTGTGAAAGTTGTTCAGCTCAATGAGATCTATAAGTCTACTGAGTTTCATATAAATACATGCAAGTGTGTGTGAGCTATGGTTCAAGATTTCTGACTGTGTTCCAGGGGGCGCTGTAGAGCCCCTGTGCCACGCCCGGGTCCCAGCCTCTGCGGCGTCCTGATGGCCGCAGATTCCAATGTGTGTGCCAATTTTCAAGAGTTTTTGAGCATGTTAAGGCCCCCAAAAACCCCCGGAAGGTTTAATAAAAAATAAAAATAATAATAAATATAGCTGCAAGCAGCGATGGCGGGCTCAAGCCACCAATGCCATCGCCACCCCCGGTGGCATCAGGTAAACTGTGCCCAGCGGGCACATGCATTCACAATATCCCTCTGGCAGTGAGGTTTTAAAGGATACGGCAGTTAAAGGGTTAATCCGAATCATCTAGACTTTAAAATCACATTCACAGAACAATATATATATTAGTAACACTGTACAATAAGATTTCATTTATAAACATTATGTTAACATGAACAATATTTATATAGCATTCATTCATGTCAGTTAATATTCCAAACTTAAACATTAAAACATTGTTTTATTGTGATTTTTTTCCAAGCACATTTTACCAATTCCAAACCATATCAATCTTAATAACTACCATTATTTTTTATTTAATCATTTATGAGTGCTATACAATAGTCCAGGAAAGCTGGAAGAGAAAAACTCCTTATATTCATGTGTGCAGAATTATTGGGCATGTTTTCTTTTACAGATGAAATGTGCTAAAAAAGAGTTTTAACTCAAACTGTAAAGCCCATGAGAAATATCAAACACAAATGCAATACAGAAATGGATAAGTTAAGACAACTGTAAAGTCGAAAATTATGAAATACCCATGATAAATATCAAACACACATGCAATACAGAAATGGATAAGTTAAGACTTGACCATTGTACAAAAAATGCTGACTGGGTCATGAGGTCAGAAAAGAAGAAGAAAAAAACAGGTCAAGAAGAACTGACAAAAAGAATTGCAAAATAATTAGGAATTAATGTGAAGATTAATTTTTAGTCAATTCTGCAAGACAGACTTTCAGGAAAGGAGGTGGAATAAAAATGAGCTCCTAAATCTTAATCCCGGATTCTGGAAGATATATTCCTCAAACCATCGGACAAGAGGAGGTGGTGCTGGTCCTTCACGAGTCACTCTAATCTGTTCATAAAGCCTATATATAAAGTCTTAATATATAGTATTTCACAAAACTTCATGGTATTCTAATTCAATCATTTTTTGGAATCTTAGATCTCTCAGAACCTGACACATTGTAATTCTGAGACTCCAGGAAAGTGTCAGTTCTGTAAAATGTTGGCGCTGGAGACTAAATGCTCCCTGATAGTTTCACACCTAATTAATTTAACACACACACACACACACACAGACACATTACCCACAGTGACAGAGGGACAGAGTGACATCAGATGTATGATAGTTTTTTAATTTTCTATCATCCATATGGTGTTGTATAGTCATGAAACTATGCATATTTCCTCAGAATGACTTGTCTTCTATGTGTACATTTTTTTGAAGTGTTTATAAGCTGCACTTTAAAAAAATAAAATACATTTACTGGTTACTTTTTTTACTGTTATTTAAAAAAAAAAATCACCACGACAAAACCATTCAAGCTATCCAAAATTCATTCGCACCTCTTCTGTAAGATAAATTCTTTAAACAGTGGTAAAAGAGGATGTGGTGCTGATCCTTCAAGAGTCTCTGAAAACGTATCTGTCCATAAAGCCTATAAAGAATTATTCTTAATATACGGTTCACAATACTTCAGCTTGTTTTTCTAATTAAGTGAGGGTCATTTTATCAGTAAAATACATAAAATTCATATTATTTTTCTTTGAAAGATTTCTATAAATGATTTAAATCATACTTGTTTCTACAATAATTATTTAAAAGTAATCCTATAGCTCCATCTGGTGGCCATTATTGGTACTAAGAATTGCCAGCTTGATTTATAAGTTATGATAGTTTTAATTTTATGCTGGCTCTTGAAAATGATAAAGCTATGAAACTTACTGTGCTTCCTTCAAATGATGACTTCTACGTATATAAAAAATTATGAATAGTTGGAATTAAACATTTTAAAGATATAGTAAAATAACTATTGTATTTTTTTTATGTTACTTTAATAAATCGCTATGGCCACACCATTTAAGGTATCCTAAACCCATTCGCAAAAGTTTGGTGTGAACTACTTGTGTCTTCTTGGAGGAGAATGAATTCATTTACAGGCTGAGTTTATCATAAATCCACAATAACATTTCTGAGTTCTGTATTAATCTGTGTTGTTGTTTGTTTATTTTTATTTTTTTATTTTTCATAGGAAGATAACTGACCCTTTACTCTCCTTTTTAATAAATGAGCTATTTATAGCTGTATTTATAAACTGCCTACTACTGACTATTAATATTGGGACAAGGCTTTATAAAGCATGAACTGACTATTTAATAATGAGTGCAGTTATTATAAAGTGTTATCAATGTATTTGCTAATGTTAACAAATTAGACATTATTTTTACAGTGTTATCAAATCCCTTAAATGATTTGTAAGTGTTTTGTAATGATTTTATTGACCTACAAGCATTTGTGAAAGTTCTGCTTGTATTACAGCTTAGTCTTGATCTGTGAGCTGAACAGTTTTACTGTTACATCCATGAGATTATGTAAATTCAAATAAATATCATGTCACAGGATGTCAGAGGTCAGTATCAAATTAATTTGAAATTATTATTTGCAGCACAAATAAGGTTTTTTAGGATTTTTTAAAATCCCTAAAACTGTCAGAAAAGGATAAGGCCTAAGATTTCTATGTGAGTGGCTAATTTATTTGTTTTTATAACTATAATGCATAAACTATAAAATTATACAAAATGTATAAAAAAGTACAAACAGTTATTCTTTTCCAATGTTTTTTATTTATTTAAACTTTTTTTTTTGGATTTACATTTAAAACAATTAGCCTACTGCATTCATTCTAAACAGCTTGAATAAAACCTGTTAATATTTATTATAGACCACTGTAACTGTGTAATCTAACAAACAAGTTTATTATGAAAATAAAAGTGTACACCAGATAAATTGGACGATAAAGAAATTGCTAACAATAGTATAATAGAGCATGTTTTATGTCTTTAGGCGTTTAGATGCAGAAATGGACAAATCAAATGTAAAATAAAATGTAATTGATTTAATTAAATATAGATTAAGTCTTGTTAGAGCAAAATAATAAATAAATACGTACACATATTAAAAAGCAGCCAAGATGAATGAGTTTAATTTTTTATATAGATTAAAATTGAAGACAGAAGCAGCTGGTATATGCGGTAACTTAATATTCAAATCTAGTAGATCCACTTCAGATTTATTTCTTAACAGTTTTATGTCCACGTGGCTGTTTTCGTTTATATTCGCCAAGCTATTATGTATTTTGAAAATAATCTTGTCCTTGATGTGTTCGTTCGTACGACGAAAGGCAGAATCCTGCAGCTCAAGAGATATGTTATTCTGCCAGTCGCGTTTTCAAATAGTCTTGCACACTTAAACGGGTCACAAACACCTGCATTGAGATCGTGTTGTGTTATAATGGGTGTATTGTGTGCATTTATGGCAATATTTTATTTGAAAAAGCTCTTAAACAAGAATAAATTCGTTTGTTTTGAACTTGTGACACTGTGCGCGCTGATCGGAGGCAGTGATTTCAGATAGGCAGCCGCGAATATTTCATTTTCACACAAACAGTTCAAAAACATCTGAATTTAGCTCTTGGTGTGTTCTAATTGGTGAATTGTGTGATATCGCTGCAATATTTTATTTGTTAAAGCTATAAAACAAAAATAAACTCGTTTTTCTGAGCTCGTCATTCCACACGCTCCTGCTCAGAGCGGTGATTCATCTCTCGTGTTTCTCACGTATCACTGACCACACATCAATGAGCCCTGACCTGGTAATAATCATATATGTTGGTTTAGCTTGTCAGTGTGAATTAAATCCAAGTATTATTTTGTATTTAAACCGATTTAAAAATGAAACTAAAAGAGAGTCTCCTCCCTTTCAGTCGAATTTCCCTTTAAGGAATTGAACCTGTAGGGGCGCATTTTCTCTCAGACAATGTAAGTCTCAGCACATAATACTCAAACAGATGGACAGAGTGAGATGAGATGTCTGACAGTTTTTTAATTTTCTGTTATCCATACAGTGTTGTAAAAGTCGTTGAAACTATCCATAATTTACTCAGAATGACTTTTTTTTTGTATGAAAAAAGGTTTTGAAGTGTTTGGAATTTAAAAATGCAGGACAATTAATAATTCCATTTTTAACTGTCATTTAAAAAAATCACCACGACAAAACCGTTCAAGCTATCCAAAATCCTTTGGCAATTTAAAGTTTTAAAATGTTTTGGCATCATGTAGACAAAGTTTGGTGTGTATAGTGTTACTCTCCTCTGAGCAGTATGGCATTAATTCACAGCTAAATGTAAAAAAAAAATTATCCACATTCAAATCAAAATAGCTGACTTCCTGTTGATCGTAGCTGATGACTGTGAATTAGAAAGTTGTCCGTCTTGATAAGAACAATTTTTGTACCGAGTTTGGTGTCTGTAGCTAAAACTAACCCCCCCACTTTGACAAAAGGTGGCGCTATAGAGTGCCTCTTACACGCCCTTTTAAAAGCTTTTTCCATTGTCTAGCTATCAAGAATACTGATATGTGTTTTGAGTTTCATGTAAATCTGAGGTTGTTATCTGCCTCAAAATCACCATAACAGAATATTCAAGTTTGACACGTTGCCATGGCAACAATATATAAGATATCAATATCCCCACAACAGATTTACATCGGCCATGTTTTGTCATTATTCTGATGAAGTTTGAAGCAAATCGAGTAAAAATAAGATGCTGAATTCAAAGCATTTTGAAAATGACTCACTTCCTGCTGCCAGTTGGTGGCGCTATAACGTTGACTCTTAATAATCACATATATACGATCGGTATCATACATCGAACAACCGATGAAGTTTTGATCAAACTCAGGCAATGTATGTGGATGTTATTAGGCATTTCCTGTTTTCTCACTTTTTTGCCCTAATTTCAACGCCTCGCCACGGGCAAACCGTTCGAGATATAAAAAATCCCCTCGCAATTTTCATCCCCAATGTCTTGAGATCATGTTCACCGATTTGGTGGCAATCATGTTAAAAAACCTATGACAAGTATATCAATTCCAGAACATGCTTTTTTTAAACAGCCATGATAGCTGACTTCCTGTTGGGCGGAGCCTTTGACATAGAGCGCGAAAGTTGTTTCAGCTCAATGAGATCTACAAGTGTACTGAGTTTCATATAAAATATATGCAAGTGTGTGTGAGCTATGGTTCAGCATTTCTGACTGTGTTCCAGGGGGCGCTGTAGAGCCCTGTGCCACGCCCGGGTCCCAGTCTCTGTGGCGTCCTGATGGCCGCAGATTCCAATGTGTGTTGTGTTGTGCCAATTTTCAAGGAGTTTTGAGCATGTTAAGGCCCCCAAAAACCCCCGAAGGTTTAA